>NC_084739.1:60017834-60207834 GCF_033978785.1 Entelurus aequoreus
ATGAACTTTTGAAGTTAAATTAAAATCGACAAACAAAAACGTGTTTACATCAGAATACTGGACTGGACAGAACCTTTCAAAAGTTCAGTTCAGCGAGCCTTTGCTTGCGCCACTTTCTAAAACGCTACGTCAGGCACAATGAAAGTATTTTCAGTTTTAGCAAGTATAAATGATTATCTTAATGCTACACCCATTTAACAAGAATTTTTACATTTTACAACACATATGCCTTAACATGTGATGACTGCAACAGTTTGACTTTGGGTCTGACTAATTAGAATTAAATGATTTTTACCTTGGGAGCTTTTGTTTTAAATATGAATATTTGAGGTTTAACCAGTGTGCTAGAATAGCTTTTGTAAGGTTTTATTGTGTGTGTGTGTGTGTGTGTGTGTGTGTGTGTGTGTGTGTGTGTGTGTGTGTGTGTGTGTGTGTGTGTGTGTGTGTGTGTGTGTGTGTGTGCGAAAGTGTGAGTGTCTATACCTCAGCCTTCAGTTGTTGGACGTAATCCCTCAGTTTGTCTTCCTGCTCTTGCACCTTGTTCTCTTGCAAGCCCTCGAATAGATTGTAAAGGAGGTAAGCGACCGCTTCTGGATGGGGGTAACACGTACACACATACAAACACAAACGCACAGTGAGTGGAAGCCTTGGGAATACATTTTATTTGCCACTGTGTCAGTCAGTGCAGCCATTTGTACGTTTATATAATTTTTCTGTGTGTGTGTGATTGCTTCTGTCCTGCTGACAGAGGCTGCTTTGGGGCCAGAGTGTGACTGAGTGTGTGACAGCTGGCAGTGACAGTCTAACTTCAACACACACGTATGTATATACACACACATCCACAGAGAGGCTTGCAGATGTTTAACGAGATGTGACACGGATAACAGTCTCCATCGCTTGCACCAGCTCACACACCAGTCTCGGCAATGGGGGACTCAGCGACACACACTGACAACGCCTCACAAACATTTCACACTCTTTACACACTGCCCCCCCTTCCCACACACACACACTTTCACATATCAGCACTGTGTCAGTAGCTGGGCTCTGTTTCCGCCAATGGATAGAGACATTTTTTCACTTACACAGTGACCTGGACACAAACATACACAGACTTAATGGCGAGAAGTGGGCCAGTCAGCAGTCTACTGTCACTGAGACGGAAGGCAGTGTTTCCCACACATTCATTTATTTGTGGCGGCCCGCCACGAAAGAATTACGTCTGCCACAAATAAAAAAAACATTAAAAAAATTAAAAATAAAAATAAAATTTAATTTTGTTTTTTTTTGTTTTTTTTGTTTTGTTTGTTTGTCCTGTCCAGCTTCTTAGGCAAATCATATAGTTGATGTAGATGCCCATATAGGCTGTTCAGATTTACTTTACAAAAGAGAAGTGTAGGATACTTCTCTTGTTGCCTTATTTGTATTTGACCACTACTGTTTTCTGTTTATTTGTTACTGACTGTGGCAGGACACCTCTGCCTCTGCTTCACTTTATGTTGCTGGTAAATAATATGGTTGTAGTAGTAGGCTAAAGTTAAATTATTTAGTATGCACTAATTAAAGGGGCAGAGCTTTAAGAGACATTTTAGCTTTTATATTTTATAAGATATATTTTTTGTAAGAACCACAATTAATAAATATATTTCAGTGAATAACTTATTGTTCAAATCTGTATATAAATATGTACATAAAGTGTTGTAATTATATTGTAAAATGGATGAATGGATGGACGTTTAAAACAAAACTGTTATTATTAATTAGTAAGTATACATTTTTTGAGCCTTTTTAGAGAAAATCATATCATTGTAGTACATTATGCAAATTACTCGATGATGTCATGTTGACCACGCCCATAGTCACGCCCCCACCGCCACAGGTATCTTGGCAGTTTATGGGAAACACTGGAAGGTATACACACCGGCCATTCTTAAGTCATTTAAATCAGTGTTTCTTAACCATAGGGCGGGACCCATTGTTAGGCGATGAAAAAATGTCTGTTTCTCAGCTGTGGTTCGTATGAGCCGCAACTCTACTGTTATGCACTTTTCCATCACTTGTTGCAGTAATTACAATATCAAACACACAGAAGAAGTTTGGCACTAAAGTCATAGAGAAGTTTCTTACACGCAAAAATTATGACTAAAGTGGTGGAGCTGTATTTTCATTTTCACATTATTGTATTGACAGTTTAATAAGAAACATTCTTTATAAATTTAGTTTTAGTTTTTTTAGCACAACACACTTGAATGTAAATACATTTTCGGTCAGTTTTTTTCTGAGTCCCTTCTTATGCAGTATATTTAGTTTGTACTTATTTTTCTAATCAGTCTGACATAAGCCTAAGGTTTATGTGTTAAATAAATAATTGTGATTAACACATGGTTTTATATCATTTGACAAGGTTGTAAGCTGCAAGTAGGTTAGATGTAATTATTGAATATGATTTAAATTAAGAGTAAGATGAAAATTGAGGGGGACCCTGTGGCCCCTTTATAGTGGAAAAGTTGGGCCCCGAAGTCAAATAGGTTAAGAATATTTAAATTATAGCAGCCAGCTGATCGGCTTTACATATAAAAAGCTTAAATGTTGCCTTACCAGCATTGGTTGTGGTGGCAGGGTTGGTGTAGCGTTCGTCATTGTAAAAGAGCTTGGTGAGCTGCAAAGAAGGAAAACATCAATTTAGCTATGAATTCTAATAGGGATAGCACCACAGCTAATTCATTAACTTGTGCAGGTGTTGAATATTATTCAATGTGTGTATGCAGGTCGTGTGTATTAATTCTCCAATTGCATGTTCGCCATGGCGTGAATAAAAGGGGAAAAGACAGCAGATAGTGTTAGTCACATTTAGTAAGAATACACAATATAGTCTTTGAAGCAGACGAGCAGTAAAGTGAAAATGTGTTTAAATTCCCAGTATTGATTAAGTCCTCAATAGTAATCATACACTTTAAAGACAGTTGCATGCACAGATATACACACTTTGTGCTCTTACCTTGACCATGCAATTGATGTCATCAAACCTGCAGGGGGCAGTAGAGGACAAGCCATGAGCTCACACTCTCCACACATTCCACAACCAAAAAGACATTATGCTGTTTGCCATGAGCAGGTTACTCTTAGCTTACGTAACAAAACAAATATATCAAACACATCTAGTTCCTCATCCAAATATATCAACCACATCTAGTCTCATGTTGAGAAAAGATAACCACAGACACACTGGAGCCCGTTTAGTTAGGAAATAAGCAAGTAATAGCAGTATTTTATGTGTAGCTTTTGATTTTAAAGCTTGAAGCAAATGATAAAGAAAATTACTTCAAAGATGTGTGCACTTATACAAAAGATAGCAAAAACAAAAAAATAACTGAAGATTAGAATTGTTTTTAACTAAATCAAAAGAACACCAAAAATGATTTTGATTATGTTACACTTGGCGGAATACAGTAAATATAACACATTTGTTGCTGCATCAGTAAAAAACAACAACCAAAAAACCCATATCGTTCTAGTTTTCACAATTAAATGCATGTTGCTAAATGTAACTAACAACACTAATTATTCAAATTGTAGTTATTTAGCCTTTTAAAGAGGACAGACTGATATTTTTTGGGACAAATATGACAAAAAAGGTACTAAAATATAATTTAAAAAAACAAAAAACTGGTAGCCCGTGGTGAGATATGACAACAAATATAAAAAAAAGCTTTCCACAATTAAGTGGATCTTGCATGAGGATTTATAGTAACTAACCAGAACTAGTTGATAGTAATGGATGTTTCTTTTTGCATGGCTGTGCATCCAAATACTTAATGAGTTAAAGCGTAAAAAATACAAATAATTAGGAGACAAAAAAAAGTTATCCAAATTTAAAAATAAATTTCAATAGAAAAATACCTTGCAAGGCTAGCACTAATTCATAGTAATCTAGTTAAGATTTTTGCAGAAATATGTTTTTTTTGCATTACTGCAACCATGTTCCTATAGCTACAAAGTGACAGCGTGGCACAAAACACTACACGCGACAGAGTGCGACACCCTCCAACCCACAGGACAAGAGAGACAAGACGGCGGTACAAAAGCACGGCAAGCCACAAAAGACACAAAAGTCACACACTCACACACACAGGCGCCCAAGCTAAATGATGACAACATGTGACATCTCCGGCGCTGTCAGACAGTCGGGGGAAGAGATGAGAGCGCAGGAGAAGAGGTCTTTAATGATTAAATTATCCCTTGACCTTGTCTTTGACAGGGGCAGGTCCCACATCACACACCCGCGTGCACGCGCACACACTACCTGTGTGACGAGCACAATTATGACCCTGTAACATAATGCAAGGGTGTGTGTGTTTGATTTATCTCTGTGAACCTTTTCAATCCGGTTTCAGGGCAAATCACTCTACGGAGACAGCCCTCGCAAAAATGACTAATGATCTATTGCTAACGATGGATTCTGGTGCGTCATCTATGTTGCTGCTTCTTGATCTTAGCGCCGCTTTCGATACTGTTGATCATAATATTTTATTAGAGCGTATCAAAACGCGTATTGGGATGTCAGACTTAGCCTTGTCTTGGTTTAACTCTTATCTTACTGACAGGATGCAGTGTGTCTCCCATAACAATGTGACCTCGGACTATGTTAAGGTAACATGCGGAGTTCCCCAGGGTTCAGTTCTTGGCCCTGCACTCTTTAGTATTTACATGCTGCCGCTAGGTGACATTATACGCAAATACGGTGTTAGCTTTCACTGTTATGCTGATGACACTCAACTCTACATGCCCCTAAAGCTGACCAACACGCCGGATTGTAGTCAGCTGGAGGCGTGTCTTAATGAAATTAAACAATGGATGTCCGCTAACTTTTTGCAACTCAACGCTAAGAAAACGGAAATGCTGATTATCGGTCCTGCTCAACACCAACATCTATTTAATAATACCACCTTAACATTTGACAACCAAACAATTAAACAAGGCGACTCGGTAAAGAATCTGGGTATTATCTTCGACCCAACTCTCTCGTTTGAGTCACACATTAAGAGTGTTACTAAAACGGCCTTCTTTCATCTCCGTAATATCGCTAAAATTCGTTCCATTTTGTCCACAAGCGATGCTGAGATCATTATCCATGCGTTCGTTACATCTCGTCTCGATTACTGTAACGTTTTATTTTCAGGCCTCCCTATGTCTAGCATTAAAAGATTACAGATGGTACAAAATGCGGCTGCTAGACTTTTGACAAAAACAAGAAAGTTTGATCATATTACGCCTATACTGGCTCACTTGCACTGGCTTCCTGTGCACCTAAGATGCGACTTTAAGGTTTTACTACTTACGTATAAAATACTACACGGTCAAGCTCCTGCCTATCTTGACGATTGTATTGTACCATATGTCCCGGCAAGAAATCTGCGTTCAAAGAACTCCGGCTTATTAGTGATTCCCAGAGCCCAAAAAAAGTATGCGGGCTATAGAGCGTTTTCTATTCGGGCTCCAATACTATGGAATGCCCTCCCGGTAAAAGTTAGAGATGCTACCTCAGTAGAAGCATTTAAGTCTCATCTTAAAACTCATTTGTATACTCTAGCCTTTAAATAGACTCCCTTTTTAGACCAGTTGATCTGCCGTTTCTTTTCTTTTCTTTTCTACTCTGCTCCGGGGTGGACCGCTAGCCTGTCCATCAGATGGGGACATCTCTACGCTGCTGACCCGTCTCCACTCGGGATGGTTCCCGCTGGCCCCACCATGGACTGGACTTTCGCTGATGTGTTGGACTTTCACAATATTATGTCAGACCCACTCGACACAGAGGATGTCGTTGTGGCTTGTACAGCCCTTTGAGACACTTGTGATTTAGGGCTATATAAATAAACATTGATTGATTGATTGATTGATTTATCGTCAGAAGAAAGGAACAGATTTAAACATGAAAAATACTGAAATTGAGATACAGCGACACACACACAAACACACACACACACACACACACACACACACACACAAGGGGGGCGGGGGGGTACTACGTAATCAAAATATCCACATACAATTATTCAGCCTGTTTGCTTGTGTCATTACGTCTATTCCTATTTCCCTGACTTTCTGGATTACTTGCAGTCTTATTCCGAGTGTTCTGATTATTTATTTTTCTTGTGGAAGGTGGCGCGGCTTTCATATTTTTCTTGGAAGAAGTGCAACCGCCTGAACTAAATGACATGTTTTTATTAGTTATTCAGAGACTTGGCTAATATGGCATGCATGCATATGGCCCACCTTTTCCAATCATGCCAAGAGGGGTGTGTGCCTAATTTGGGCATAGACCAAAGCAATCACACAAGCCAACTTTGCCGGACGAGGCTTTGTGCGAGTATATCCTTATACGTGGTGGTGGTGGGCGTGGCTAAGGGCGTGGTCAATATGACAAATGACATGATAATTTTGATTTGCAATGATGCATATATTTTCTTTAAAAAGGAAAAAAAAAAAAGTTTTATGTACATTTAAAACAGATCGATAAAGCAGTATATACTGTATGTATGTATATATATATAAGGGCTGCAACAACTACCGTAATTTCCGGACTATAAGCCGCTACTTTTTCCCCTCGTTCTGGTCCCTGCGGCTTATACAAGGGTGCGGCTTATTTACGGCCTGTTCTTCTCCGACACAGACGAAGAGGATTTCGGTGGTTTTAGTACGCAGGAGGAAGACGATGACACAATGATTAAAGACTGACTTTTCATATACCGGTAGGCTGGTTATTTTGATAACGTACAGGCGAGCACTTTGTATTACTTTGCACCGTTGTATTATTTGTACTCTGCATGAATGCTGTTC
Source organism: Entelurus aequoreus (assembly GCF_033978785.1). Taxonomy (NCBI): domain Eukaryota; kingdom Metazoa; phylum Chordata; class Actinopteri; order Syngnathiformes; family Syngnathidae; genus Entelurus; species Entelurus aequoreus. The sequence continues at coordinate 60,024,672 of NC_084739.1, forward strand.
GCCATGTCAAAGATGTGAAAGTTTGATTGAATGATTGAAAGATTTATTGTTAATAAATGGGACGCTTTGCGTTCCCAAACAGTCATCTCTGTCCCGACAATCCCCTCCGTGGTAGCAGGAACCCCTATATACTACGCTAATTACACATCAAAACCCTGCGGCTTATAGTCAGGTGCGGCTTATATATGGAGCAATCTGTATTTTCCCCTAAATTTAGCTGGTGCGGCTTATAGTCGGGTGCGGCTTATAGTCCGGAAATTACGGTAATCTATTAAATCGATTAAAATCGATTATATAAATAGTTGCCGATTAATTTAGTCATCGATTCGTTGGATCTATGCTATGCGCATACGCAGAGGCTTTTTAAAAAAAAAATAAAAAAAAATTTAAAAAAATTATTTTTTATTTTAAATAAACCTTTATTTATAAACTGCAACATGTACAAACAGCTGAGAAACAATAATCAAAATAAGTATGGTGCCAGTATGCTGTTTTTTTAAATAAAATACTGGAAAGGATAGACATGTAAATTGTGTCTTTTATCCGATTATTAATCAAAAGAAAAAAAAAAAGAAAAAAAAAATTAATCGAAGTAATAACCGACAGATTAATCGATTATCAAATTAATCATTAGTTGCAGCCCTAATATATATATATATATGTATGTATACATATACATACATATATATATATATATATACATATACATACATACACACATACATACATACAGTACCGTAATTTCCGGACTATAAGCCGCACCTGACTATAAGCCGCACCAGCTAAATTTAGGGGAAAATACAGATTGCTCCATATATAAGCCGCACCCGACTATAAGCCGCAGGGTTTTGATGTGTAATTAGCGTAGTATATAGGGGTTCCTGCTACCACGGAGGGGATTGTCGGGACAGAGATGACTGTTTGGGAACGCAAAGCGTCCCATTTATTAACAATAAATCTTTCAATCATTCAATCAAACTTTCACATCTTTGACATGGCGAACAGCATTCGTGCAGAGTACAAATAATACAACGGTGCAAAGTAATACAAAGTGCTCGCCTGTACGTTATCAAAATAACCAGCCTACCGGTATATGAAAAGTCAGTCTTTAATCATTGTGTCATCGTCTTCCTCCTGCGTACTAAAACCACCGAAATCCTCTTCGTCGGTGTCGGAGAAGAACAGGCCGTAAATAAGCCGCACCCTTGTATAAGCCGCAGGGACCAGAACGAGGGGAAAAAGTAGCGGCTTATAGTCCGGAAATTACGGTATATACTGCTGTATCGATCTGTTGTGGTGAAGAAGGAGCTGAAGAAGGCAAAGATCTCAATTTACCGGTCGATCTACGTTCCCATCCTCATCTATGGTCATAAGCTTTGGGTTATGACCGAAAGGACAAGATCACGGGCACAAGCGGCCGAAATGAGCTTCCTCCGCCGGGTGGCGGGGCTCTCCCTTAGAGATAGGGTGAGAAGCTCTGCCATCCGGGGGGAGCTCAAAGTAAAGCCGCTGCTCCGCCACATCTAGAGGAGCCAGATGAAGTGGTTCGGACATCTGGTCAGGATGCCACCCGAACGCCTCCCTTAGGAGGTGTTTAGGGCACGTCCGACCGGTAAGAGGCCACAGGGAAGACCCAGGACACGTTGGGAAGACTATGTCTCCCGGCTGGCCTGGGAACGCTTCGGGATCCTCCGGGAAGAGATGGATGAAGTGGCTGGGGAGAGGAAAGTCTGGGCTTCCCTGCTTAGGCTGCTGCCCCCGCGACCCGACCTCGGATAAGCGTAATAACATAGATGGATGGATAGATGTTACTGTTATTAGTTATAAATACCATTAATAATATTAATGTTAACATTTTTGTCTTATATCATCAGAATCACAATCAGCTTTAAGACAAAGAATTTCACTTGTTAGACTGTGCTCTCTTTGTTCAATTGTTTCAATTGCTACTGCTTATTGTAAACGGTAACTCAGGCTAAACTTTAATGTTGTCCTTTAGCTTGCCAAATATGTAAACAGTCTTTTGAGTTAGATTTGGGAAAAAATAAGGTGTTTTGTTGCTATTCTTCACAATAGAGTTACTGTAAAACTAACCACACTAAAGAAAGTACATAATATATACACATGAAGTGCACATACATGTATGAATCACGTTAGATGAATCATGTAATTTGGAATAAACTTAAAAAACCAATACAATTATGCAGGATGAAGGTTGAGCTGTAATGCCGCTAGCTTAATGCTAATGTACAATGCATTAGCTCATGGACAAGCTGACTCAAATTAGCATGGCCAATCGCAGGGCACAGATAGACAATCATTCACACTAACATTCATAGCTATGGACAATTTACAGTCTCCATTGAAGTTAACGCGCATATTTTTGGAATGTGGGAGGACACTGTAGTGCCCGGAGAAAACCCACACACTTAAAATACCTTCATCTTCAACTTCCTCTCCTCACTTTTGCCGGGTGTCAACTCGTTTAGGTGAGTGACCAGGTGTTGACGCGATTTAGATGCACATTTTTTTCTTTTATATTTGAGCTGTTTTTCAAACTTTAATAGCCAATATAGTATGTAAATAATAGACTGTATACCAGGGCAATTATTTTGACTCGGGCCAAATTTAGAGGGAAAAAAAGTGCCTGGGGGCCAGTATATCTATTTTTAAGAACACTAATACAAAACCTAACAATAATGTCTGATTGAATGCTAAAAACGTTATGACAGACCGCCTGAAAAAACAGAATGGAATATACAATTTTTTTTACTGAATGAGACACCCAGAATGTACATGAAAATAAAGAATGTGGTATTTACAATATTAACTATGAGCGATAAAACACTGTCAGACACATTCATACAAAAATCTCCAAAAGCCTCTCAATTATAAACAAAGCAAAACTATACTCAATGAAAATGCACTCCGTACTCTATACTGCACCTTGGTACTCCCATACCTTACATACTGTGTTGAAGTATGGGGGAATACTTACGACAACACAATTCATCCTCTGATTATATTACAGAAAAGAGCAGTGCGGATCATTCACAACGTTGGTTATTTAGAACATACTCATAATCTGTTTATGCAATCAAAGTTGCTCAAATTTGATGACATTGTTAAATATAATACATTAATAATCTTATATAAAGCATTTAACAAATTATTGCCACCTAATCTACAACATTTTTTTATAAGACGAGTGCAGGCTCATAACTTGAGAGGCTTTGGATATTTCTTATTGTCGAGAGCTCAAACCACTCGTAAACGTTTTTGTGTGTCTGTATGCGGAGTAAAACTATGGAACAAACTGGACTTACAACACAAGCAATGCCGAACTATTAATCGATTTAAATTATTATACAAACATGGGGTCTGGTTCAAATATAGAGATGAGGGCCTTTAATTTGACCTGCTGCTGTACTCTGTTTCAAAGTGTTAACATGTGCTCAATGTTTCATTACCATTATTGCTATGTTGTCTATTACCATTATTGCTATGTTGTCTATTACCATTGTTGGTATATTCATTATTCCTACATTGTTGATACAAATTATTGTTAGTGTAATAATTATTGTTACCTGTGGTAATGCCACTATGATACAACATCTGTATTATAATCCTTGAACAAAGTAAGAGTGAAACTCATGTGAATAATCACTGAATGGAGAACTGGGGGTGGATTACATAAATTATCTTCTTCCCACTCCTTCAGGCAAAACTGGACAATCATTCATTACATACTATACATTACCTTTTGCACTATATTAATTTATATTATTATGTGTTGTCAACTTTGTACTTTTTTATGTAATTGCCTGAAATAAATAAATGAAAAAAAAAGAAAATTAAATTAAATATTGACAACATATGAACGTCACACCCCCTCTCCATCCACATATTTTACAATCGAGCGGAAACGCAACAAAAATGCAACAAAGAGCGAAATATGAACGCGAAGGGTAAAAAACCCCACCTACGATCTGATATAACATCACTTTTCTTGCAGAACTTTGTTGTAAAAATCTCCTTCCGCGTCTGTCCCTGACACCCGCATTTCAGGCGGGCCGCTCTGGAAACACTCTGTGGAAACGCTCCCCACCCACACTGCTTGGTGCCTCATCTGAGCTGCTGTGATTTAGATCATCATAGTAACTAATTAGATTGGACCCCGACTTAAACAAGTTGAAAAACTTATTCGGGTGTTACCATTTAGTGGTCAATTGTACGGAATATGTACTTCACTGTGCAACCTACTATTAAAAGTCTCAATCAATCAATCAATCAATCACCATAGTAACTAGTAATGCATGCAAAAGCGCAGATTCCAACCATTGAAATACTTTGTATAGTTCAAGACTTACGGTCATTTGAAAATATCACTGCACATCATAATGGCACCACGATCGTTTACATGTAGGGGAAACCCTGCTTATTGAGGCCAATCCGTAACATGCTGGACTTCGGCACTATTCCCTGCTCCCTCTCGCTCAGATGCATTTGCACTTTAGCCTGTTTGCTTGTCCCATCACTTAGGCAATACTGTATTACTGCGATGTCCCTGACTATGTCAGTCCCTACAGGAATTCGCTGGCTTTTTTGTGACTGTTGCTGCGTAAATGCTTTTTTCCCCCCAAAACATTGAATCAACTTGCGATTTTATGAATTTGCTGTCAATGTTTTGGGTGTTCCTGGTAACCTTAACCTCAAAAAGCCCAGAATTGCAACAAAAATTGGGCAAAACAAACACTGTATTGATGTTTTACTTATTTTATACTGCACGGACTTGAAAGTAGACAATAGATGGAAGTGAAAGTGCATACTCAGATATCATTGTCAAATGACTTTACTGTTTTAATTATAACTAAAAATAGTAGAGATGGGTACCATTCACATTTGAACAGATACGGTACTGGTACTCGACGGTACCAATTTTCTGCGTTTTAGTGTGTGTTAATAAATGTTAATTGTTTGATAATATTTAAAAACGAGCTGATAATGATACCTGTGCTGTCCAGTTGTTGTATCTTGTTTTCTTACAACATTTGAGTAAAGACTATCTATTGTATGTTGTTTAACGAGGAAGTAGCTTTTTCCAGGAAGATGAATGTTATGTTGCGTCCTACCAAGTGTTTATACTGTAAGAACTGTGCTTTTTACACACCAGCTGTTTAATTGTAACATTCATCTTAGTTGTAGTTTTCATTACCAAATTTAGAGATGTTGATATCACCAGGTAAAATTGCTAATGGTAGCCCTTTCTATGCCGAATCCAGTGTAAATTAGCATCAAGTAGCGCATTTTTGGAAGAGTGGAGCCTTTACGTTCCAGCGTTTTCTGCCAAGCATACTTGCTTTATCGGCGTTAAAAAATGCTACTTTATTTAGAGGGAGTTTGGCTGAGTTGCCCTGAGTTCTGCTTGAGTGATTGTTTACGTGAGCTGGTGTTTAGTATGCAACCGGATGTGACATCCATGCAAAAAAGGTATCGAAATATGGCACTGTTTGATTGCATGTGAATCGATATTCAGTAGTAACGGAATTTGGTCGGTGACGATAAAGGAACCTTTGCCTAAATAATTGCATTCATTAATTACAGAAATAAACACCACCAAAGGCTAACTTATTGTCTGCTCTGCCAATCACAAGTTGCAGACATTCTGTGTTTATTTTATGCTTGAAAAGTGTTTGTCCATCTTAAACAATTATTTATGTTCCAACACATTTACTCCTGTACTTTAGGAGCCTTTGCAAACTGTTGAAAGCGATGTGCAGCAGTAATTTTTGTTGGTAAATACAAACTCCGTTTCCATATGAGTTGGGAAATTGTGTTAGATGTAAATATAAACGGAATACAATGATTTGCAAATCATTTTCAACCCATATTCAGTTCAATATGCTACAAAGAAAACATATTTGATGTTCAAACTGATAAACATTTTTTTTTTCAAATAATCATTAACTTTAGAATTTGATGCCAGCAACACGTGACAAAGAAGTTGGGAAAGGTGGCAATAAATAATGATAAAGTTGAGGAATGCTCATCAAACACTTATTTGGAACATCCCACAGGTGAACAGGCAAATTGGGAACAGGTGGGTGCCATGATTGGGTATAAAAGTAGATTCCATGAAATGCTCAGTCATTCACAAACAAGGATGGGGCGAGGGTCACCACTTTGTCAACAAATGCGTTAGCAAATTGTTGAACAGTTTAAGAAAAACCTTTCTCAACCAGCTATTGCAAGGAATTTAGGGATTTCACCATCTATGGTCCGTAATATCATCAAAGGGTTCAGAGAATCTGGAGAAATCACTGCACATAAGCAGCTAAGCCCGTGACCTTCGATCCCTCAGGCTGTATTGCATCAACAAGCGACATCAGTGTGTAAAGGATATCACCACATGGGCTCAGGAACACTTCAGAAACCCACTGTCAGTAACTACAGTTGGTCGCTACATCTGTAAGTGCAAGTTAAAACTCTCCTAGGCAAGGCAAAAACCGTTTATCAACAACACCCAGAAACGCTGTCGGCTTTGCTGGGCCTGAGCTCATCTAAGATGGACTGATACAAACTGGAAAAGTGTTCTGTGGTCTGACGAGTCCACATTTCAAATTGTTTTTGGAAACTGTGGATGTTGTGTCCTCCGGACCAAAGAGGAAAAGAACCATCCAGACTGTTATAGGCGCAAAGTTGAAAAGCCAGCATCTGTGATGGTATGGGGGTGTATTAGTGCCCAAGACATGGGTAACTTACACATCTGTAAAGGCGCCATTAATGCTGAAAGGTACATACAGGTTTTGGAGCAACATATGTTGCCATCCAAGCAACCTTACCATGGACGCCCCTGCTTATTTCAGCAAGACAATGCCAAGCCACGTGTTACATCAACGTGGCTTCATAGTAAAAGAGTGCGGGTACTAGACTGGCCTGCCTGTAGTCCAGACCTGTCTCCCATTGAAAATGTGTGGCACATTATGAAGCCTAAAATACCACAACGGAGACCCCCGGACTGTTGAACAACTTAAGCTGTACATCAAGCAAGAATGGGAAAGAATTCCACCTGAGAAGCTTAAAAAATGTGTCTACTCAGTTCCCAAACGTTTAAGGAGTGTTGTTAAAAGGAAAGGCCATGTAACACAGTGGTAAACATGTCCTTTCCCAACTACTTTGGCACGTGTTGCAGCCATGAAATTATAAGTTAATTATTATCCATCCATCCATCCATTTTCTACCGCTTATTCCTTTCGGGGTCGCGGGGGGCGCTGGAGCCTATCTCAGCTACAATAGGGCGGAAGGCGGGGAACACCCTGGACAAGTCGCCACCTCATCGCAGGGCCAACACAGATAGACAGACATTCACACTCACATTCACACACTAGGACCAATTTAGTGTTGCCAATCAACCTATCCCCAGGTGCATGTCTTTGGACAAGTTAATTATTATTTGCCAAAAAAAAATAAAGTTTATGAGTTGAACATCAAATATCTTGTCTTTGTAGTGCATTATTTGCAAATCATTGTATTCTGTTTATATTTACATCCAACACAATTTCCCAACTCATGGAAAAGGGGTTTGTAAGAGATGATAAACGATTGTCATCACACTTCAACATTTCTGTCATGTTATGCTGCCTCTATTGCCTGGATAAAACAAGGTTAAATAAATATAAATACATATGAAAACTAGGAAGTCAGGACACCGGTGTGTTGCTGCAAGTTTATATTTTACATTACTCAGAAGGCTTAGTGCTGTAGACGGTAACCGGAAGTAGCTCTGAGCTAAGTGGGATAATTGTGCCGTTTGAGCAATAAAGAGTTGATACATTGTTACACATTAATGCTTCATCTGCACAAAAAACAAAAGTAAGTTTTGATTAGACAGTCGACGTGCGCGTTTGAGCGCTGCTCAGAGACGAATTAAGCAAAGATTACGGTGATGAAGTGGTGTACCGGACAAAGTTGCGAGGCCACTCATAATTTGTAGGGATTGGTTGAATTTGTGTGAATTAGCGTAATCCCTACATTGCAAATTCAAAGAGCATGGATATTCAACAAATTTTTTTTGGAGGCCACATCTCCAGAAAACTAAAGACCAGGGGGCTGGATTTCTCCTTTCACTATTAGTCTTATGTTGTATATTTCGAACAACCAGCGCCATTCTATAGTACACATTTGATTTGGGTTACAGGAACGCTCTGCTGTTTTTAAGAACTTTCTGCAAAAAAAAGATAGTCAATGATCATTTCTATGACAGCACTCTATAGCGTTTTTTATAATCTGCTGCACAAGGTTTTTTAACTGAACTCACGGATCAGCAGTTGAATAGTTCAAATGATGAAAGAGAGAGGAACTAAAATGGAACGTTGAGAAATGCCACTAGTATAAATAAAAAAGTTGAACACATTACTATTGACATCTGAAGTCAACAAGCTACAACAACACCTTAGTTACATAAATCACATGACAAAAAACAGTTGTATCTGGCAAAAATGAGAGTACTTAAAGGGGTGCCTTGAGGAACGCCTCAGTTATGTACATCACAAGTTAGGATCCCAGTGTTGTAAGCAAGGTTGAAATGTCAATGCAATGTCAAGTTTCTCTATACAACAGGAGCACTCTAGTGTTTTTAGGAATTTGCTGCAAAAATGTTTGTCTCCCAAGTTTTGAACTGAACTATGGGGTCGTGGCCCCTGGCCCGCTAGTGTGTTGGTTGTTATGAAGAACTTATGCGAAGAAGTCGCTTTACAGCCATTCTATGATTTGGATAACACTGCACGCAATCATGCTGTGCCTTGGACAACCTCATCACTTGGGGAAAAACGTACCAAACTTGAGCACGGATCAGATCACTTACACTAGCTAAACATCTCTCCATCCATCCATTTTCTACTGCTTGTCCCTTTCGGAGTTGAAGGTAGCAACAGACTTCCTGTTCCGGTAGCTGAACCGGCGCTCGCAAATTTTACTCCAAACATTTAGGTTTAATAATGTAAGGAGAAAGTTTGAAATTAATTTAACAAGTGAATGTCTGGAGTAAATAGCCGGTGCGCTGTTACAAAGACGAGATGGCGCCCAAGGCTGATTATAGCATACTTGCCAACCCTCCCGTTTTTAGCAGGAGAATCCCGATATTCAGCGCCTCTCCCGACAACCTCCCGACAGAGATTTTCTCCCGTCAAACTCCCGGTATTCAGCCGGAGCTGGAGGCCACGACCCCCCCCAAAAAAGTCTGCCGCAGCTGCGATTGGACCTGACCAGCCTCTGGGTACAAGTACTGGAGTACCAATTGCTTGCCAGGGAAGATCTTCCCCAGGAAGCAAGGATTGACCGGTTTTGGGCCATGCTAGGGAGAGATGGAAGATTCCACACTCTTGTGCATTTGATGAAAGCACTTTTGTGCGTGCCACACAGCAATGCATCATCAGAGAGGGTGTTCAGCATGGTTAGAAAAATAGTGACAGAGAATAGAAAGGGGATGGACAATTCAACCCTTAAAGCATTGTACTTTCAAGTACAACAATGAGTAGATGAGTGTTGTGTGTGTGTGTGTGTGTGTGTGTATGTGTAAATAAATGAACACTAAATTTCAAGTATTTCTTTTTTTTATATAAATAATAAAATATATATATATATATAAATATATATATATATATATATATGTAACGATGTAGAAACAGACGTTCATTATGCTTGATTAAATTATGAATGAAGTGTTGCAACAGCGCCTGTTGCTGGCGAGAAGTGGTATGTACTTTACCTGCGGGAAGTGCTCAGAACGGTGACGCCTTCCAACTGATAATCCCGTGACCCAAGTGGACTCACAGTCTCACAATTTGCACTGTTTTGCAGGACACTGTAATAAAAGAAATTCATAATCCACCTGGTGCCAGTGATATGTTGAAGCGACAGCAGTGTGGAGCTGCATTTTGCCACATACAGTTGTGGACCGTCTCTCTCACACACACACACACACACACACACACACAGACACACACACAGACACACAGACAGACACACACACACACACACACACACACACACACACACACACACACACACACACACACACACACACACACACACACACACACACACACACACACACACACACACACACACACACACACATATATATATATATAGTATATATATATATATATATAGTACACATATATATATATATATATATATATATATATAGTACATATATATATAGTACATATATATATAGTACATATATATATATATATATATATATATATATATATATATATATATATAGCTAGAATTCACTGAAAGTCAAGTATTTATATATATATATATATATATATATATATATATATGAAATACTTGAGTTGGTGAATTCTAGCTGTAAATATACTCTCCTCTTAACCACGCCCCTGCCCCAACCACGCCCCCGCCCCAACCACGCCCCCAACCCCCGACCAAGCCCCCCCCCACCTCCCGATATTGGAGGTCTCAAGGTTGGCAAGTATGGATTATAGCGAACTTAAAAAGTCAATCGACACTCTGATCGAGGAAGTTGCTACGATCAAGGAGCAGCAGAAAACCATCATGTCCCTTGTTGTGCAGCTGGATCAGATGAGGGCTGACGATTTGGAGAAAGACAAGAAAATCGCAATTCTGGAGAACAGAGTTGCTGATATTGAGCAGTACACAAGGATCAATGATGTGATCATCACCGGACTTAGCATCAAACCCCGGTCTTACGCACGAGCAGTAGCCCCAGCGAATGGAGGCGGGGAGCCGGCGGAGTTGGATGTTATTTCGATGGAGCGACAGGTAGCGGTCTTCATGCAGTCCAAGGACATACAACTGGACTGTAACAGCATCGAAGCATGTCACCTTTTGCCCGGGAGAGGAACAAACGACAAGCTGAGCGTAGTTCTGAGATTTGTCAACAGAAAGCACAAGATCGCGTTGCTAAAACAGGGAAGAAAGCTAAAAGGAACAAACGTATACATGAACGACCATTTGACCAAACGAAATGCTGATACAGCCCGAAAAGCACGCCAAATGAGGAGAGAGAAGAAAATTCTACAAACTTGGACTGCGAACTGTAAAGTATTCATCAAACTCAACGGCACTCCGGAGAACGCCAAAGTGCTGCTGATTAGAAACATCGAAGATCTGAACGAATATGACGTATGAACTGGAATGTAAGGTAAAAGCGATTAAACACAACCATGACACACATTGACAATACGCAAGATGACACTAGCCACATAATTCAGTTGGTAAGTGAATATGACAATGTACAGTTGAAAGCATCTCAATACACTGAGCACCACCTACAAGACTTGGAACATGATATAGACCCGGACAATAATTTCCTCCTCAATATCAATGAGAACTGCTGCTACTACACCAATGAACAGTACAACCAGAATATTATTACTAAAGGCAAATTGTCCATTATCCATTTCAATAGTAGAAGCCTAAACAGGAATTTCAAGGACATCAAGGACTATTTACACACCTTTTCACAACCATTGCAGTATCTGAAACTTGGATTAACAGTGAAAAAGTGACAGATTTTGAACTGGATGGTTATGATTTTATTAATATGAATAGACAAAACAAGGGGGGTGGAGGGGTGGCAATCTATTTTTTTAAATTTTTAAAAAAAAAGAATTTTTATAATGTCCTGCCCAGCTTCTCGGGCAAATCATATAGCAGATGTAGATGCCCATATCGGCTGTTCAGATTTACTTTACAAAAGAGAAGTGTAGGATACTTCTCTTGTTGCCTTACTTGTATTTTGACTTTATTAAATGTATTTATATTATCATTTGGTGCAGCCGGGCCGGAGCAGGAGGGGATAGAAAGAGAGAAAAAGGAAGACAGAGGGGGGAATTGTGGGGACAAGAGGGGGATTAGACAGAGAGACAAAAACAACAACAGCAAACACAACAACAACAACAGAGCAACATCAGCAAATACGACATGTACAAATATGATGGTAAAAGTAATAGCAAATAAGCAGTTAGCGAAAATTAAAAAAAAAAAATACAGAAATGACAATGAGCATTATTACACTCAAAATGGAGCAATATGAATACCAATAGAAATAGTGCTATTGATAATAAACAATACCAGTACTTTACCTTTATTATCAACAATACAATTGTTCAAATGCAACAATACATATACGTAATGATAACTTGAGATACGAAAGAATGCAGAAAAATGGAGGGGAAGAAAGAGAAGCAACCTTAACCTTGTAGATTGTTATAGTAACAATAGGTTAAGCTTTGTCAGTGTGCCATGTGTTATACCCAGTTTACCCTAGGGCAACAACGTTAATATATGTTTGATGAAACGTGATTATGTGCATGAGTGTATGTGTGCATATGTACTTGTATATGTACAGTATGTGTATGTGTGCTTGTACAGTGAATGTATATGTACAGTACGTGTATATGTGTGTACAGCGAATGTATATGTACAGTATGTGTATACAGTATGTGTGTTTGAACAGTGAATGTATATGTACAGTATGTGTAAATGTGTGTTTGTACAGTGAATGTATATGTACAGTATATGTATGTGTGTGTTTGTACAGTGAATGTATGTGTAGTATATGTATGTGTGTGTTTGTACAGTGAACGTATATGTACAGTATGTGTATATGTATGTTTTTACAGTGAATGTATATGTACAGTATGTGTATACAGTATGTTTGTATAATGAATGTGCGTGTGGATGTACGAACTTTGAGTGTGTAAATATGTACTGTATTTATTTGTATATGTATGTGGGAGCGTAGGTACCTATGTATGTCTGTATGTATGTGTGTGAGTATATGTGAATTTGCATGTACAATACATTTGACTCCCAGTGTGTGCGGGAGCCAGAGTACGGCCCCAGCCTCCCCGAGAACCCATCCCACAAACAGTAGGTGTGGTGCCCAGGGAACCAGGGGCCACCGCCCCCACGAAGCCGGACAGCGACAGGAACCCCAGAGCCTGGCCCACCGTGCCGCCCACAAGGGCCAGCAGCAGGCCGCAGACAGACGCACCCGGCAGAGGACAAGGCACGGGAAAAACAGGGGGCAGCCAGACCCCAAGCCAGCGAGAGACCACACCCCACACGGACAGAAAGGCGGGACGCCCCGCCCGAGGGGCCCGGAGACCCCCCGCAACCGGACGGGAAGACCGCCCCCGCCCCACCGGCAACAGGGCCCCCACGGCCACCCCACCCAAGCCGGCCGCCACAGGACCACCCAGCACGGGGCCACAGGAACCACCCACCCCACCCGCAGGGACCCCAACGATGGAGATGGAACAACCAGCAACCGCCCCGCCGAGTCCCCCCCCCTGAGGTAGGGGAATAAATAAATAAAATAAATAAATACATAATAATAATAATATTAATAAAATATATTTTAAAAAAATAAAAAAAATAAATCAATTTAAAAAAAAGGAAAATAAATAAATAAATAAATAATTAAATCTATTTATATAAAAAATAAAAAATAAAAATAAAAGAATTAAAAGAAGATCACAGACATGCTGACACACAAGGTCGCTACCCCAACAACTGGCCGACTCGCAGCACCTCGGAATACCCTGCAGCACCAAGCCGCCACAGTAGACGCAGGGACCAGACCCAGCAGGCCCCAACCAAGACGGGCACCCGGAAGGGATGGACGGCGGGACCCAGGAGCTCCAGACACGCAGTCCGGATGCAGTAGCCTGAGGCGCCGACCCCCACCCGACAGGCAGGCCCAGAACGTACCCCCAGAAATATACATACATATATATATACATACACATAAACATACACATGTACACATACACACACATACACATGCATACACATACACATATATATATACATACATACATACATACATACATACATACATACATACATACATACACACACACACACACATACATATACACAGTTTGTCAGCCCCGACAACTACCACGCGCGCGCATGGTGGCAATCTATGTGGATAACACCTTGAGATTCAAACGTCTGGATGATATGACAACTGTGGTTGATAACCTACTTGAATGTCTAACAATTGAAATTTGTATGGAAAAAAGTAGAAATGTCATTATTAGTTGTATATACAGATCGCCAGGTACAAGCATTGAACGTTTTACAGATTGGATGGAATGCCTGTTTTCAAAGGAGAGTAACGTTAGTAAAGCTGTCTTCATTTGTGCAGACTTTAATATTGACATGTTAAATCCCAGTAAAACTAAAGATATAGATAATTTCATTGACACAATGTACAGTATGAGTCGATATCCCAAAATCACCAGACCCAGTCGAATTACGTATCACTCTGCCACTCTAATCGACAACATATTCACTAATGATATTGAGAATAAGACCGTAAGTGGGCTATTGATCAAAGATATCACTGACCACCTCCCAGTTTTTCTGATATTTAATGGAAACTACAGGACAAAAAAACTAGAAAAGCCAACCCAATACAGAAGAACGAGATCAGAGGAATCCATTAGTTCATTTAAACATGATTTACTGGAGCAGAATTGGGATGTAATTAATGAAAATGGTGATGTTAATAGTGCTTACAATATATTCTTGAGAATATTTAGGTCATTATATGATAAAAATTGCCCAGTAAAAGAATGCACCAGTAGAAGAAAATATACCAATTGTCCTTGGATCACAAAGGGATTTCAAAATGCTTGCAAAAAGAAAAACACTCTTTACAGGGAATTTATAAGATTGAAAACAAAAGAAGCAGAAAATAAATATAAAAAATATAAAAACAAATTAACTCATATTATAAGGTCAAATAAGAGAGATTATTATAAGAAATTACTAGATGATAATAAAAACAATATCAAAGGAATATGGAATTTATTAAACAGTATTATAAGTAACAGTACCTCTTCAAATAACTATCCAACGTATTTCACAAATGATGGTAAAGAAAATGATAATATTGAAGATGTGGCTAATGCCTCCAATAAATTATTTGTAAGTATAGGACCTGAACTTGCAGAAAAAATCCCAGATCCACGGACAACTGGTAAAAATATGGAGGGATTGTTGGAGAGAAATCCCAATTCTATGTTTTTAAATGCAGTGGGTGAAGAAGAAGTGTTGGATATTGTAAACAAATGTAAGAACAAAATGTCCACTGACTCCAATGACATTAGTATGGCATTGGTGAAAAAGGTCATTACAGGGATATCAAAACCATTAACATATATCTGTAATTTGTCATTTCATACCGGCGCATTTCCAAATGAAATGAAAATAGCTAAAGTTATACCTCTGTTTAAAACTGGGAGCAAACACCACTTCACAAACTATAGACCCGTCTCTTTACTTCCACAATTCTCTAAAATATTAGAAAAACTATTCAATAACAGGTTGGATGCATTTATAGAAAAGCATAAATTACTCTCTGACTGTCAATATGGGTTTAGATCAAACAGATCTACATCAATGGCAATAGTTGAAACAATAGAGGAAATCACAAATGCCATAGAAAAGAAACAATATGCAATGGGAATATTTATTGATCTAAAAAAAAGCATTTGACACAATTAACCATGATATATTAGTCAATAAAATGGAAAAGTATGGAATCAGGGGAGTTGTATTAGATTGGCTTAAAAGTTACTTAAATAAGAGACAACAGTTTGTGAAGTTGGGGGATTGCTGTTCATCATGTTTGGATATTGCTTGTGGTGTCCCCCAGGGGTCAGTGTTGGGGCCAAAACTGTTCATCCTGTAGTGTATATCAATGATATATGTAAAGTGTCTACATTATTGAAATTAGTGTTATTTGCTGATGACACTGATATTTTTTGTTCAGGGGATGACTTAAAACAATTGCAGGAAGTCATTATGGAAGAAATGAGTAAACTAAAAACTTGGTTTGACTATAATAAATTGTCATTAAACCTGACTAAGACTAAGTTAATACTGTTTGGAAAGAGGACACGTGAAACAAGGGTGCAGATACAAATAGATGGGGTGGATATTGAAAGGGTTTTTGAAATAAAATTCCTTGGAGTTACAATTGACGATCAAATTAACTGGAAATCACATATAAAACATGTGCAATCTAAGCTGTCAAGAAGCATCTCAGTAATAAATAAAGCAAAGCAGGTTCTGGATCACAAATCACTCCACATTCTTTACTGTTCATTAGTTTTACCATATTTAACCTACTGTGTGGAAGTCTGGGGGAATAATTATAAAAGCTCATTAAATTCAATAACTATACTTCAAAAAAGAGCTGTACGGATCATCAACAAGGTTGGATATCTGGACCATACTCACTCACTATTCTTACAGTCAAAAATATTGAAATTTAATGATATTATTTTGTATCAAACTGCACAAATAATGTATAAAGCCAAAATAAATAAACTCCCAGGAAGCATTCAAAAATTGTTCAGCACACGAGAGAGCGGTTATAATTTAAGGGGGAATTTCAATTTCAAAATGCTTAGTTATAGAACGACCATTAAAAGTTTTTGTATTTCAATTTGTGGAGTGAAATTATGGAATGGTTTGAATGATGAGTTAAAGCAATGTCCAAACATAAACCAGTTTAAAAAGAAGTATAAGTACATGGTATTCCAGAGGTACAGAGATGAAGAAGGGCTTTGATATTGGGTTGTTTGTGTTACAGAAGAGTGTGGGGCTGCCCATTAAGGCAGTGGTGTTGTTGTGGTGGCATCATACCATTTGCATGATCACTAGTGGTAATGATGTGGCTATGTATGTGTGTGGTGTGCATATGTATGTATATATCTATGATGTATGTACAGTATATACAAGTTCATTAAGTTTGTACATTGAGTGAATAGGTAGTTCTAGCTCAGAGTAATTTATGATTTAAAGAAAAGGGGTGGGATTAAATAAGTGTAAACTTCTTCTCACTCCTTTTCAAATATGTGAAAAAAAAGAAAGAAAAAAAAAGAAAAAGAAAGTCCAATGCTCATTTGTTTTTGTTTTTTATTCTCCATTGTTTTTCATTTTGTTATAATGGCTGTTAAGGCTATAGCACTGTATTGGATCAGGCTTGCTCTTGTTTTTATGCATATTTGAAATAAAAATATATCAATCAATCAATCTATCAATCAATCAATCAAGGGGGGTGCTGGAGCCCTGTTGGGCTTAAAGGGGAACTGCACTTTTTATTTTTATTTTGCCATCGTTCATAATCATTATGAAAGACATGACAGATGGATTTGTTTCAATGCATTCTAAATAATAAATAAAAGTCTGCTTACAGCCAATGTGAGCTCCTCTATTTCGCCCATAAAATCCGATAAACATTCAAATAGTGCCAACAATACTCCATTTACATTTCGTGATTTGAATATTAACCAAGTATTAGTGGTATTGTTAATATAAGTGGTAAAACAGACAAACTATTTACAGCAGCGCCATGATCACTACCTTGTGTGCCGATGTTTACATCATCTAGAGGTCTGCTGCTTTCTCGCTTCCTTGCAGGTTTTTTCTAGATCATAAATCATGCATCTCACCTGGACAGAAGAAGTCTGAGTAGGTATTCCAACAAGTTGGTACACTGACAGCCATTTAGGACCCAAAACTGGCGAGGACGACACGAAAAGACGCTTAGTCCCCCCGCCGCCCAACCCGTTGCTTCGCGAGGATTATGAGACATTCTTCACCTAAATGGTAATATATGAACATCCTAGCAGTCGGCATCCTAATGACAGCAGACCGTGTACAGTAAGTGATGTTTTCTTATGTTTGTTGGCTCTCAGAGTCTGCAGTGAGTAATAATCAGTGATAAAGAAAAAAAAGAAAAACGTGATGCGTTTTTGATGATGCATAAAATTATCAAAATACATTACATATATACTTACATAAAGTAAGTATATATGGAGAGGTTTGGATGTTTTTTAAGGACTTTATAGGCGGAATTTTGCGGCTCCCAAAGGCTCCACTGTAAACACTTTTGATCACATTTATTTAATATTTGGAATACAAAAAATAAAAAATTAATTACATCCATCGCCATGTCTCTCATGATTGTGAACGATAGGCAACATTTTTTTTTAAAGTGCAGTGTTGGTGGACCTTCAACACATCAAGGTGTGTGTTTAAAAAACATCATTGTTTGTGCGGACATGATCTATAATTTTCTACACCACATTTCAAACTGTCGTTTTAGGCACATTTCTTTACATTGTCTAGATTTCTCCCCCCAATCTGATAAATTATCAACAGCTGCTCTTTGAAAAGGAGGCTTAAAGTTTATCTTAACTTTGTACACTATTTCTTTCAGCACTTTGTCAGCACTTTGCCTTTACACACCTCTAGCCTGGCTCAAGGGAGGTCGGGGGGGTGCATTGTTTGTGTGCAAGTGCAACGGTGTAGTGTTAAACTCTAAATATTCATAAAGACTCATTCAAGTAAAGTTTGCGAGTCCGACTCTGGTCCTGAGGCTAACTCTGGGAGTATGTGCGTGCGTGTTAGAGGGAGATCACTCGGCCTGTTTTGGCGATTGGGGTTTTTTTTTTTTGGAGGGGGCATCTGCTTATTTGCATATCTCCCACGGTGCTTTGGGGTGAGGGCCAGCGAATGAGGCCTCCATATGTATGAGGCAGCCGTGTGTGTGTATGTGCAGTGTTTTCCCTGCAGCTGCACACATACACACACGCAGTGTAGATGGTGTGATAGGCAGCACATGTCGTATGCAAAACATATGCTGCGGTGACCTCCAGAGTGCTACGGGCTTCCCTAAAACACTAGTGTAGGGTGGCAAGGCAAAATATGGAAATGTATGAACACGCACTACAGGTTAATTGACTCACTTTCTGAAGCTGTGGATGAGGCTGCTGCGGAAACGCCGCATGTCCACTGGGGGGTGGGAAGGGTCAGACACTGGAAAAGAGAAACAAGCGATGAATAAATGTATAAAAAGGTAGATTTTTTTTCCCCCACCAAAACACACATACTTTGTCGTTTAATGCCCACACACTATCCAAAGAGCTTCATCGTAGGGCTAGGCGAAAAAACAATATATCACGATAGACACGTAATCGATGTCAATAAAAACTGACTTCGATATTTTTTTTTTCTTCTTCACCGGAAGAAGCAGCAAGTTGCAATGCAAGGAAGCACTTGCTCTCTGGTTGATTCTTAAGTGACAAAAAAAAAGAAAACTAAAAATGAGTGCTGCAGAGAGTGGATAAATAGTCGATAAAACGAGGAGTCATCTCGACTGTATGGATGGCATCTTCTTGGATTTTTTCAAATGGACCAATGTGGTCTATAAATTAGGCAAGGCGCTCGTCCCCACCAAGACCAGTAATACCACACCCCCTTAGCGGCGCTCACCCTTTAGAGCACAGCCGTAACTTCTTGGCACTAAACCTGCAGAAAATAATTCTCAGGTTTATCTATATTTACATTTTCACACCTTGCAATATTTTGTTACACTTTAATAAACATTTCTTTCATATTCCTTATTTTTGCACCTTCATTTGAAGAGGTTATTGTTAAGTATTCAATCTGATTTTAGAATTTTGTTTACGTTGATTGAGTGTTTTCCATGGTTGCGTTGACATTTCCTTTCCGCTTTAAAAAGTTAAGGGGATTATAATCAGAAAAAGGTTACACTTAAAAAAAAAATTACAAAAAATGTATTCAATATATTTTTCTCCTGGTCTTTATTTTCAAAAGGTCATAATACATATCAGTAATTACCGAGATCGACCGATACATACAATTATATCGTGATACCGTTTTCAGCCCTATCGCCCAGCTCTAAATCATCGTCTTACATATAAACTTATTGCCAAATGAAGGGAAAATTATATTTTTGTATTGAATATTTGGATAGTACCCCACAAACTATAAAGTTGTACAATTTGACTAATAATTTGACTGTGATTTTGGGGGTAAATATGCCTCCAAGGTTATACTACACTGATTCACACAATTAATTTGCAATTTCTTTGGATGGTTTCAACATATGCACTGCTGTCATGGAGGATTTAATTCAAGTGTGCAGTGAACAACAAAATAATTAAGTGCACACGTTTACATTTTTTCTTTGCTTTTTTGTCAAACCCAAAAAGGTACAGCCTCAACAAGAGCTATGAAAATTATGAGAGCAAAAGACACAAGAAGTATTGTGACCTCAGGTGTCCCAATACTTTTGTCTATAAACAAAGCATCAGCCCTTGTTTTGTCATTTTTACAACAGTTCGTACACTTGAATGACAGTTAAGAATGTGACGACAGTATTCGGTAACGGTTAATAAAGTGTTTAAAGGAGACAGTTTGACCCTGGAACAGGTTATTTCCAAATAATTCCCATGATTTCACAAAGAATTGCCTGTTGACCAGCGCCCCTTGAATTGAGATTGTCCTTGTGTAACTGATAAAATGTGAAAAAACAGACTAATGTGTGATTTTTTTAAGAGGATTATTAGATTTTTTTTTTTTACGAGTGTTAGAGACTAAACTCAGCTAAAAGACAAGTGAAAAAACAGAAAAAGAGCTATCCATTATTCATCCGGCCCCCTCAAGTCCTCACTCCTCTGCCAGTTGAGGCGCCTCTCGTTCTTGCTCTTTACATATTCACACAGACTAATCTCTTAAAAGGCCTGATGAGCGCTGAAAACAGTGTGTGTGTGTGTGTGTGTGCCAATTAGCCCGCAGGCGAAGCAGCAATTTTCATAATGACAGGTGCTCAAGATGCAGGCTAAAGTTTCTTTAGGAATGTGAGTGTGCTCGCGCGTGTGCATAAGACTTACACAAGGTGTAGAGTTGGGTCAAGTGGTTTGAAGCCAAAAAGCGAATATTCGAAGTCAGGAGGCCGTCCAACGGCACAGTGATGCCTGCATCCTAAAAACAAGGAAATACCACCATCAGAAAAGTGTTTATTTTTACTACGCACGCACACAAGGATGTAATGATAAACGGGATAATAATAAACCGCGGGACAACTTTCGATGGTATGAAATTAAAACAATTATAAAACCGTGATTGATAACACTTCAATAAACTCATGAGCTGGTGATGCTCCATGCTAGCGCTAGCTTAGGGGTCACCAACCTTTTTGAAACCAAGAGCTACTTCTTGGGTACTGATTAATGCGAAGGGCTACCAGTTTGATACACACTTAAATAAATTGCCAGAAATAGCCAATATGCTCAATTTACCTTTAACTCTATGTTATTATTAATAATTAATGATATTTATCTTTGTGGAAACACTGATCATCTTAATGATTTCTCACAATAAATATATATAGAAACAGATAAATATCAATATGAAACACTTTATTTTTATATTTTCTCTAAGTGCACATTTTTCAAATTATAAATGAAAAATGATAAATGGGTTATACTTGTATAGCGCTTTTCTACCTTCAAGGTACTCAAAGCACTTTGACAGTATTTCCACATTCACACACACATTCACACACTGATGGCGGGAGATGCCATGCAAGGCGCTAACCAGCAGCCATCAGGAGCAAGGGTGAAGTGTCTTGCCCAAGGACACAACGGACGTGACTAGGATGGTAGAAGGTGGGGATTGAACCCCAGTAACCAGCAACCCTCCGATTGCTGGCCCGGCCACTCAACCAACTTCGCCACGCCGTCCCATTGAACATTTTCAAATGATCACTTCTAAGACAGTCTTGTGAAATCACAATATCCCATTTTAACTAGCTAGCCACTAAAATGTTTTAACAAATCATGAATTACTTTGCACCATGTTTGTACAAATAATAACTCATGTAAAATACAAAAGTCAACTCTCAAATTTTTAAATAAATCATGTCACACTTTGAACTGGACACCAAATCTGTTATCTGTTTCTTTGTCAGTTAGTGAAGACCAAGTCTTTAAAATATTTTCTTGGATTTTCAAATTCTATTTGAGTTTTGTCTCTCTTAGAATTAAAAATGTCGAGCAAAGCGAGACCAGCTTGCTAGTAAATAAATAACGTTTAAAAAATAGAGGCAGCTCACTGGTAAGTGCTGCTATTTGAGCTATTTTTAGAACAGGCCAGCGGGCTACTCATCTGGTCCTTACGGGCTACCTGTTGCCCACGGGCACCGCATTGGTGACCCCTGCGCTAGCTCATTAGCTAGCTTAAATGCTAACAGGACTACGAGAGACATAATTGTCTTTCCCTATTGAGAAACGATATACCCCAATATAAACTTGTATAAACACATTACTGTCTGAGCAACTAAACTACTCAATTGTGTACAATTAACTTACAGACTGTGCTATCATAGTACAGAGTGTTCGATCTATACATCAATGAATAATAACAGGAAGTGAACTCACGTAGTCACATACGGTGCATCTGGAAAGTATTCCCAACGCTTCACTTTTTACACATTTTTGTTATGTTACAGCCTTATTGCAAAATGGAATAAATTCACTTTTTCCCTCAAAATTCTACACAATACCCTATTATGACAATGTGAAAAGTTTAATTTTTATTTTATTTTGCAAATTGGTTATAAATATATATTTTTTTTCAAACCACACGTACGAAAGTATTCAAAGGTTGTTTTTCTTTTAACATTTTTGAAAATGTAATAAAATTAAAAAACTAAAGATACATTCAGAGCATTTGCTCAATACGTGGTGCAGCTTTGGCAGCAATTACTGTACATCCTCAAGTCTTTTTGAATACCATACCACAAGCTTGGCACACCTATCTTCGGGCAGTTTCGCCCATTCCTCTTTGCAGCACCTCCCAAGCTCCACCAGGTTGGATGGGACGCGTTGGTTTTCATCCAGGATGTCTCTGTAAATTGCTGCATTCATCTTTCCCTCTATCCTTACCAGTCTCCCAGTTGCTGCCGCTGAAAACCGTCCCCATAGTATGATGCTGCCACCACCAGGCTCATTGGCCTGGTGATGAGCCTGGTTTCCTCCAAAGATGACACCCAGAATTCACACCAAAGAGTTCACGCTTTGTCTCATCAGACCAGAGAATTTTGTTTCTCATGGTCTGAGAAAATACACGCCTGCAATAACAAGCTTTCTCACTGCTGAGGATAATGGGGAGAATTTTGGCTAACTAAGAAATGGCTTCCGTCTGGCCACTTTACCGTACATGCCTGATTGGTGGACTGCTGCAGAGATGGTTGTCCTCCTGAAAGGTTCTCCTCTTTCCAAAGAAAAGTACTGTAGCTCTGACAGAATGACCATCGGGTTCTTGGTCACCTACCTGACTAAACTAAGATGAATGCAGCAATGTACAGAGACTTCCTGGATTAAAAAAACAACGCTGTCCATCCAACCTGATGGAGCTTGAGAGGTGCTGCAAAGAGGAATGGGTGAAACTGCCCAACGATATGTGTGCCAAGCTTGTGGCATTGTATTCAAACAGACTTGAGTAGGGATGATGTTCGTTACGAAATTATCGAGTTCGAGCCCATTATCGAATCCTCTTATCGAACAGATTCCTTATCGAATCCAGATAGGTTGTTGTGTGTGCACTGAGTTCCAAAAGCCATAGATGTTATATGACTGGGCCGGCACGCTGTTTATATGGAGGAAAAGCGGACGTGACAGAGGACAAGCATGCGGCCGTTATAGGGTGAAGGTTTCAGGTGAGAGAGGACGCTAAAGGCACGCCCCCAGTGAGCATATAGTGCTGCTATGTGCGTTGTAATTTTAAAAAATTGCAGACAAACACATCACCAACATGGACGAGGTGCCGCTCACTTTCGACATCCCGGTGAAGCACACTGGAGAAGAATCGATACGCACATCGGGGCAAGAGAAGTTGTTGTGCTAGCTTGCTATGCTAACGGACAACGAGACTGACTTTGAAAATGAAGAGAGGGAATCTGGCGTGTTTGATGGAGAACTTGCCCAACTGTTCATTTCGGACACAGAAGATGAGGACTTTGATGGATTTATGGATGAGGATTGATCAAAAAATAATGTGAGTACATTGATAAATACTTCAATAAAGTACAACTCAACTCAGCTTTGCTCCTGCTGCCTTTTTAAAACAGCGTCCATGCATGCTAGCGTATGTTTAACCATGCCTGCGCCCAAAAATACGCTGTGCCTTATTTATGCGTTCAATACAGAAATAGCACCCGTAACTGACACGGTGACTTTTAATACGGTGCGCCCTATGGTCGCGAAAATACGGTGTAGTGGCTTCGATAACGGGAACTGGTCCTCAAAAAGGGATTCGAATCCATGGAATCGGTTCTTTTCTTATCGAACAATCGGGAGAACCGGTTTCGAACATCATCCCTACACTTGAGGCTGTAATTGCTGCTAAAGGTGCATCTACAAAGTATTGAGCAAAGGGTCTGAATACTTATGTACTTGTGGTTTTTCAGTTTTAATAAATTTGCAAAGCAAAAAAAAAAAAAACTTTTCAAAATGTCATAATGGGGTATTTTGAGGACACAAATTAATTTTTTCCACTTTGGATCAAGGCTTTAGCATAATAAAATGTGGAAAAAGTGAAGCGCTGTGAATACTTTCCGGGTGCACTGTATATCGGAACACTAAAACCTATACAAATTAAAACAGAAGAAGATAAACATATTCAAACACTCACTATTCAACAGTATTTAATCGGCCAATTCAAGTATATTGTGTGCCAATATACACGCACCTTTAAGGCCTGTTGAGCTGCCTCAGTGCTGGAGAAGACCGGGTAGAGGTAGTTGGAAATAGTCTCGATGTCAGGGTCCAACCCAAGCTGCTGCATGCCTTTTATCACCTTCACTGCACCTGATAAAACACATTAAGTCCCCAAAACGTTAACGCTAAGCAAGTGCACACTTAAAAACGCAATAGTTAATTTGGCAATTTATCCACAGCACCGGTTTTATTTATTTTTAATCATCATTTCAATTTTGTATTATGTATTTTTATTATTTTATTACATATGTTATTAGTTAGTGATGAGTCAAACGGCACTGAAGCATTGATGCCTTATGAAACACAAAAAGTGATAGTGTCCCTCGATACCTCCATGTGCTTGTCACTTTAAGAAAAATACCACATGACCAATACAACTGCTGTGTCGTTTGACTGCAAAGCACAAAACTATTGTGAGCCAAAATAATCTACCTGACAGCTCGTACTGAAATTAAAAAATATATAATAATAAAAATTGGAGGTGTGGCATCGCCATCATAAATCTAAATATATCTAAAAAAAATAAATAAAAAATCCAAAGTGTGGGAATATAAAGTTATTTTACTCGTTTACTATTTGGCTCCTTGACCTGAGTGCGCATATCTTATTATAACCTTATTACCCATCTCTAGAAAATAATCATGTTAAATTAAATCTAAATCTGTTGGAAGATGGTTCTTTCTTCTGTTTAAAATGTAAAAAAATATATTAAAAACATTTTTTTTCACTGTCACCTTGGAGTCAAAGCTGTCCAGAGTATATACGAAAATACATAACTACAATGACAAGCTTTCTCACTGCTGAGGATAATGGGGAGAAAAGGAAACAAAATTCAACCCCAAATTATGAGAGCAGGCATTGTACCGGTGTGTGTTCTGTGCGGGAAGAAGTACCCAGAAACCCGAAGTTTAGCACAATTGCATTGAAGACATTGTTGCCATTTTCGTCTAATTACTTACGTCAAAGAGGTCTATGGATGTTGTCATTCATCCACGTCATTGTATTCGCAGCGCATTCAATCGATCACAACTCCAATGTTCAGTTTGTCTTAGAAAATAGATTGCCTCATTAGTTCATGCTCATTGATTTAAAATGGTCAGATCGAGTCTCTAATCTAAGATGATACATAGGGATAAGAGGCAAAACGTCTTCTAAGACAAACTGAACAGTCAATTTGCGATCAATTGAATGCCTTCAGAATACTTGTGTAAAACTGGATTTTTGGCTTTGACCACTACCAAAAAGACGGTAAAAACATGCGGCACCTGTCAATCAGGTCGATCCAACCACACTATCATCTTCTCTGGCATCTCTGCTGTGCAAACTTAACTCCAACTAGGGCTGCAACAACTAATCGACTAAATCGATTAAAATCGATTATAAAAATAGTTGGCGATTAATTTAGTCATCGATTCGTTAGATCTACGCTATGCGCATGCGCAGAGGCTCCTTTTTTTTCTTTAAATAAACCTTTATAAACTGCAACATTTACAAACAGCTGAGAAAAAATAATCACAATAAGTATGGTGCCAGTATGCTGTTTTTTTCCCAATAAAATACTGGAAAGGATAGAAATGTAGTTTGTCTCTTTTATCTGATTATTAATCGATTAATCGAAGTAATTATCGACAGATTAATCGATTATCAAATTAGTTGTTAGTTGCAGCCCTAACTCCAACCTGTGTGTTTTGTAGTATTTTCACTAATCCGGCTAATGAGAGGTTTGACAGAAACGAGCCGGTTGAACACACTCAAGTGCAAGCCTGAAGCTTGTGTAGGCTGTGGGTCCAAGCACACACAAGCGCACGTACACGCGCGCACGTACACGTACACGCACACGCACGCACGCACGCACGCACGCACACACTTTCTCTTAGCCCTGCAGTTTTATTCCAGCTAAATGCTTATGGATGCCAGCCGCTCTACCGCCTTGGACTGGTGGAATAACACATACATAGACACGCACTTGGCCTGAAGTGGACTCTTGCAACAGTCACCCTGCTCTCCAGCAGAGCCCTGAGGTCCTGCCCCAGGGCAGTGAGGCCTAAACAGCCACATGCATATGGAACAGCCACTCACTCACACACATGCAGTACACAGATGCCCTCCGAGTGTGTGTGCGTGCATGTAGAAAGAGAACGCAGCAACGCAGCAGCACTTTGCATATGTCCACCGGTGTGCCCGTGCAAGCCAAAATGAACACAGGTCTGTGTATATACCGTACACATGTGGTCACTTTAAGGGCACTTTGTTGACAGAAATATCAGCGTATATATACGGACGCATACCGCCCTCCCATGCAGCCTTCTGCAAACTACCTAAAAGGGCTTGGGTTGGCACACTTCGTCATGCTGTGTATTTATGTGCTCCCCTCGGGTTTCATAACACACACACACTTACGTATCTACAGCTCTGTTTCTGCATCCTCCTGGGATGTATGTGCTCACCTGGCAGTCTTGCTCTTTAGCTAAATAAATGATGAGTCCCAGGCTTTTATACGCCATTAAAACCTTGCGGAAGCGTTAAGGGCAGGTATGGCTACCTGAATCGCTGCGTCCATTTATCCCCCTTGGTCCACATCACTCATTCATCCGCCGCCCTCTCACTATCCATCTCAACCCATTTTTCCAAGAATAAAAGCAAACAGACGATCTTCCTCCTTCTCAATGGACTATCTGTCCATTCAGCCCGGCGACTTGTCCATTCGTATCCCTCCACTTAATCGCTTTCCCGCGTTTTTTTTGTTTTTGTTTGTTTTTTTATGAAAGAAGAGCAGAAGCGCATCAGTTCCTGTTGAATAATCCATCAATTTTGCTGTGGCTGACAAACAAAACAAGTGAATGGAGACCAGGAATAGAGAGGGGAAAAAAGCAAGAGTCATGAAACCCGTGCAATCCTCACAACTTAAAAGACCCCCTGGATAAGCAAAGTATAAAATCATAAATGTACTATAAATAAATACAGGCCAGTACGAATTAAAGCACTATAAACATAACTATTTGTTGATAATTTAAAACAATTTGTATATCCTTGCATTATTTAATTTTATAGTTAGAATACAACTTAAAAAATGTGAGGTTTATAATATATTTCTATAGCCACAGCAGTCAGTGTATGTATAATTATAACTGCACTTTGATGAACTCAAAGTCTGACTGACGCCATGAAAACAAAAAACGTCCTTCCCCATTAAGAAACGTCATACCCTAATATAAACTTGTATAACTACATTATTGTCTGAGCAACTAAACTATCCAATTGTGCACATTGAACCTACAAGCTGTGCTCTCCTCGAACAGTGGAAAGCATGAATATATATAGTGTCCGTTGTCTAATTATTTTTTTCTAAATAAAATTTTGGTTAAAAGATTTTAGTGTGTACAAGTACTTTTGAGCACATTCAAAAATAATGTGATCATTTTGGTCGCAATAACGGTAATAAGAAACTTTGTATCGTTCACGTAATCCTATGAGATCCACAGTGAGCTGAAGTCTCTTGAGACATTAAGTCGAACTTGAAATTAAAACTAAGATATTCAATTATGCACATTGAACCTATAAGCTGTCCTCTCTTAAAAAGAGTGATTTTTCTACACTCACAGAAATACGAAACAGAGTTGTTTTTACGTGTGTTCAAAGATCGCTGAACATAGTAGGGCGCCAAAGCTAATGCCCGCCAGAAACAATACATAATAAAATAGATTTGTTATGCACTTTTCATTTAAATACATTTAAAAGTTATACAGTACTAACCAATATCTAAAACAATAAAAGCTTGGTATTTTATCGGTTTTAATGGCAGATTAAAAATCAGTGAAAGATAAGAAACAAAACATGTAGAATAGTGTGTTTTCTATTTGAGTTATTTAAAAAAAAATTATTTGGTCAAAAGATTTCAGTGTGTTTTAGTACTTTTTGAGCACATTCAACAATATTTGATAATAAGGCCAACCGGGATAATTTTAGTCACGATAACCGTGATATGAAATTTTCACACCGTTACATCCTTATATACCAAGGGTGGGCAATTAATTTTCACCGGGGGCCGCATAAGCAACCCAAGCACTGCTGGAGGGCCACACGACAATATTTCAATTAAATTTTGCTCAATTTTATTTTTGATATACCGTAAGATATATAATAATGATGATAATAATAATAATAATTTAATTTAACCTAACTTAACTTTATACAAAAGCAGATTGCTTTTGATGGTCACTTTATCCTGCATTATCCAACATTTTTCCCCATCAGATTTGGACAACCACCTGTTGTTAAAAATAGTTTTTAATCATATTTATTTTATATTGTTTTTTATATTGGTTTTATATGTAATTGTTTTTTCTTTTTATTCAGTCATTGGTGGAGCTAAGGATAATATTTGAATATTGTTTTTAATATTGTTGTGCAGCACTTTGGAAACATTTTGTTGTTTAAATGTGCTATATAAATAAAGTGGATTGGATTGTCACACCTGCCAGCTTGTCCCAACACCCATTTACCTCTGTGAACAAGTCATTACCTGTGGTTGTCTCTTTAATTGACTGCATCAGAGCTCTCATCCAAAGTTAGCGAAAAACAGTCCATGTCTCCGGGCATTATCAGCGCAACAAAGTCCAATAAGCACTCCTTAATAAACTCTCCGTCAGAAAACACCTTACTTTTTCTGGCGCTTTTGTGAGAAATGACGAAACTTGTCCTGACGGCTGCATCTCTGGGGGTGTGAAATATGGCACAAAGTCCTTGTTGGGTTTGCAGTTTTACCATCAACGCATCAGCCTCCCTTGCGCGCGCTTCATCAGACACATTCCGGTATTTTCCCTCGTGTTTCTTCGTGTAGTGGCGATTAAAATGATATTTAAACACAGCAACCTGTGTACCACACATTAAGCACACGGCTTTACCATTAATTTATGTAAAGAAATACTTAGCAGTCCATGTCTTGTTGGAAACACGCCATTCCTCATCAACTTTTCTTTTTTAGCGTCTCATCACTTGTCTCTATGCACCTTCACTCACAGGTTCCCCCCGGACATACGGCATAAATAACACATTTCAAAATAAAAGCAGCACAGTTGTATTGCGCGCATGACATAGATGTTTTTTAAACTTTATTTTGTAATTTGTAATTGCGCCGTTCAATTCACTCACAATCGCACACGCGCATACGTCCACACGGAAGTAATACAAATAACACTTTTCAAAACAAAAGCAGCACCGTTGTATTGCACACTCGACATAGATACTTTTTGAAATGTATTTTGTAATTTATGATTGGCCTCACGCGGGCCGGACAGGGATGCGCAAAGGGCCGGATGCGGCCCGCGGGCCGTACAATGCCCAGGTCTGCTATATACAGTGTAACATTATTTTTGCATTATCCTGAAGCATTTTGTTCACCCTATAGTTAAAATTAAGTGTTCTGCAGACCATCGGTGACAATATCAGAGGGTGAGTGAATTGAATTAGGTAGGACAAGACAAGGCAAAATGGATATTCTGAACCAAACATGGGGTGGAAAAGGAAGATTATGACAACAAACAACAACTTGGTGCAATACCATGTGGCATCTCATCCAAGTAAGCTCTGGGCCTTGAATATTTTGGTGCATGGCGTAGAAAGTGAGGGACAAGAGATGACGGAGAGGGGAGGCCCTCTCCAGGTTAGTTAGCGTGAAGGCTGACATAAATCCGGGTGAGAAGTATCAAAAGTAGTGAGTTAAGGATGGCAGCGGTCACAAGATATCATCGTCAGACTCATGTCTGCAGGTTAACTGTCAAGGATGAGAGGAACGGAGCAAAGAGGGGAGCCAACCGGTCGCTGTCGTCTCCAAGCTGTCCTTGGACATGAGTACCTGTCACTTCTCTTCTTTTTAATCCCCCCCGCCTACCACACCCCTACCCCCGCTACATCTGACTCTGCATCCTCATCACATAACAGACTATTTAGAATGAAAGCCTTTTTCGCTTGTCCGTAACAGTGGTTTCTTCCCCTTCCTACCCTCCTGTTGGGACTACTCGACCACTAAAGTACTTGGTGGTTTATTAGGGCGTACTCAAACTAGGCTAGTCGAACCATGCCTGAAACACTTAAAGAAAAGTTCAATGCCATACTTGCCAACCTTGCTTTCATCAAATGCACGAGAGTGTGGAATCTTCCATCTCTCCCTAGCATGGCCCAAAACCGGTCAATCCTTGCTTCCTGGGGAAGATCTTCCCTGGCAAGCAATTGGTACTGCAGTACTTGTACCCGGAGGCTGGTCAGGTCCAATCGCAGCTGCGGCAGACTTTTTTTGGGGGGGCGTGGCCTCCAGCTCCGGCTGAATACCGGGAGTTTGTCGGGAGAAAATCTCTGTCGGGAGGTTGTCGGGAGAGGCGCTGAATATCGGGATTCTCCCGCTAAAAACGGGAGGGTTGGCAAGTATGTTCAATGCACACAATATAGCCGAGTCATAAAATGACTGTAATGCGATCGCGCCTCGGAATGTAAACTATTTATAACAGATATAATATACAAAGGTTCAAAATGAGCCACGGGTAAAAACCCGCACAACATTCTCTAAATGCGCAATAAAGACAAGTCATTTTGGTCACGTGGTCACCCATCTTGCATGTAATTATTGACAAATAATCTGAACAACTTGAAAAAAAAAATGGAAATAATCAAACAAAGTCAAGGGATGCTCATGCTAAGGATGGGTACCGTTCACATTAGAACAGATACGGTACCAATTCCCAGTACTTGGGAATCGATACAAGTACTCAAAAGTACCAATTTTTGGTACTTTTGTGTGTGTTAAAAAATACTGTTTTGATAATAAAATCTAAATTTGTATTGCAACATTTAAAAATTAAGCTGATTATGATATCTGCTGTCCAGTTATATCTTGTTTCATTATCACATTTCTGAGTCTCATTTGCAGGTATGACGTTAAGTTGCAATTTCAAGATGTTAAATAGTAGTAGTGTATAATTAATGGTGTGTTGTTTTGGTTTTTGTTGCTCCCCCAAAATTGGTTAAAACTAAGTATTGTACTTATAACCCAACAGCTGTACAATTGTAATGTGCACCTTTGTTGTAATTTCCAAAAACAAATTTGGGGTGTTGAAATAAATCGCCATGTAAAATTGCCAATGCTAATCAGTAGCAGGTTAATAGCAAAGACAAAGTACCGTATTTTTCGGACTATAAGTCGTTCCGGAGTATAAGTCGCACCGGCCGAAAATGCATAATAAAGAAGGAAAAAAACACATATGTCGCACTGGAGTATAAGTCGCATTTTTGGGGGGAATTTTTTTGATAAAACCCAACACCAAGAACAGACATTTGAAAGGCAATTTAGAATAAATAAAGAATCGTGAACAACAGGCTGAATAAGTGTACGTTATATGGCGCATAAATAACCAACTGAGAACGTGCCTGGTATGTTAACGTAACATTATGGTAAGAGTCATTCAAATAACTATAACATATAGAACATGCTATATGTTTACCAAACAATTTGTCACTCCTAATCGCTAAATCCGATGAAATCGTATACGTCTAGTCTCTTACGTGAATGAGCTAAATAATATTATTTGATATTTTAAGGTAATGTGTTAATAATTTCACACATAAGTCGCTCCTGAGTATAAGTCGCACCCCCAGCCAAACTATGAAAAAAACTGACTTATAGTCCGAAAAATACGGTATATTAGGTTCATGCTACAAAAGTGGAGCATTACTTTACGTATGTCGGAGAGTTTTATGGGTCGATGTCTTTGTTGGCATTGAAAATTGCAACATCACCTAGAGGTAGTTTGGTCCGCTCTCAGTGCTGCTAGAGTCATTACCAAGTGCTGAAGTGCGAAGAGACGGCTGAGTCGGCAACCGACAACTCAAGTACCCAAACATGGCATCGTTGAATTTTAAGTGAATTGATGGGACCGGCAGGATTCATGCTGTATTTTAATTCACACACTTCTATAGTTCCTAGGGGTGTGGGAAAAAATCGATTCGAATTGCGATTCTCACGTTGTGCGATTCAGAATCGATTCTCATTTTTAAAAAATCTATTTTTTTTATTATCATTTTTTTAAATATATTTTATTTATTTATTTTTTTGTAATTAATTAATCCAACAAAACAATACACAGCAGTACCATAACAATGCAATCCAATTCCAAAACCAAACCCGACAAAGCAACACTCAGAACTGCAATAAACAGAGCAATTGAGAGGAGACACAAACACGACACAGAACAAACCAAAAGTAGTGAAACAAAAATGAATATTATCAACAACAGTTTCAATATTAGTTACAATTTCAACATAGCAGTAATTACAAATCCCTCATTGACATTATCATTAGACATTTATAAAAAAAATAAAAAATGAACAATAGTGTCACAGTGGCTTACACTTGCATCGCATCTCATAAGCTTGACAACACACTGTGTCCAATATTTTCACAAAGATAAAATAAGTCATATTTTTGGTTCATTTAATAGTTAAAACAAATTTACATTATTGCAATCTGTTGATAAAACATTGTCCTTTACAATTATAAAAGCTTTTTACAAAAGTCTACTACTCTGCTTGCATGTCAGCAGACTGGGGTAGATCCTGCTGAAATCCTATGTATTGAATGAATAGAGAATCGGGAAAAAAATCGTTTTTGAATCGAGAATCGTGTTGAATTGAAAAAAATAAATAAATTGATTTTGAATCGAGAATCGTGGTGAATTGAAAAGAAAATCGATTTTGAATCGAATCGTGACCCCAAGAATCGATATTGAATCGAATCGTGACCCCAAGAATCGATATTGAATCGAATCGTGGGACACCCAAAGATTCACAGCCCTAATATTAGTTCCCCTTATTCTTTTTGAGTAAATAATAGTACATTGACACTATAAAGTAATAAAAAATCATTACATTTGGCGCATTAATCTCAGTCATAAAAACACATAACACACCTGGGGCCGTACTTATCAAGCTTCTTAGAGTGCCATTTTACACTTAAGTCCTGAGAATTTGCGAAATTTAGTCCTACTCTCAAACTTAAGAATAAAAGCTTTTTATCAACGTTCTTAAGTCTAAGAATCACTCCTACTCTCCACGATATTTAAGAGACCTTCAGAGGTGTCTTAAGTGGTTAGGAGTTGCCAGCAGGGGATGGCACTGAGGCGAGAGAGACGTGCGCGAACGTTCAGGGAACGGAACAATGTTTTGTTTTTTTTTGATGACGAGCAGCTGATCAAACGGTATCGTTTAGACAGAGCGGATATTATTTTTGTCACAGATTTAATACTTTTCGATTCCTTGTTGATTTCTGCATGTGACTGTAGTGGGCTCGTATATATAGAGCCACCCACACCAGTTTCAAATTAGTTGCCTAATTAATGAATTGGAAAGAAAATGTTATGACAGTAGCGTATGTGTGTGGCCGTGAGGTGAGTGACGTCAGTGAGTGTGTGGGCGATAGAAGAGAGGGAGCGGTAGCGTGAGTGCCGGCGGGGACTAGTTTGTTTTGTATTATTTTGTAGTTTATTGTCAAAATATACACTCCCATTGTCCACTTAAATATTTCCAAGATATTTCTTTATTCTTAGACAACGGATTCCCTTCCGTGATTGGTCATTTCTATGGACACAGAAATGACGTCACCTAAAATTCCGTTTACGGCACATAGTAATGTCGTAATTCAGCTCTGAGTGTGACACTTAAGATTCAGTCCCACACTTCGCTGAAAGTGTGAGTAAGACGCTTGATAACTAACTTTTAAGTGCAGCTTTCAGCGAAGAATTTATTTACTCTTAAGTCAACTCTTAGCAGACTTCTTAGGAGTAATTCTAAGAAGCTTGATAAGTACGGCCCCTGGTCTGCCAGAACAAGAAGACTGAGCAACGGGTTCAGTGTTGCCAACTTTGCAACTTTCTCACAAAATGTCGCTAGCAATCAGAGCCCTTTAGAATGGATACATTTGATCGAGTTGAGACATGAAGTGAAAATACAGACCGTTCTTCTCAATGAGCTGTAATGCTGTGAATCATTGAAGTGCTCTGTCAAGTGGTTGTAATTCACAATTTAAAAAAAAAAGAACAGAAGAAGAAGGATTGTCATTTTCCGTAAGTTCACAACCACAGTGAATGATTTGGGACAGCACTACACATGCACTCAGGACAAGTGTGCACCGTGTTCTTATTGAAGTGTACTGATGGATGTATTCCATTTGAGACAACCTCGCTGAGCGCACATCTGCGGGGTAAATAGAGCCTAAGTCCAACACGGCAGGAATGGCTTAGTGTGAGTACACCCTTTGATGGACAGGACAGGTGGGTTCAAGGTGAGGTCGCATGACAATGAGTACTGCAGGAGTAGACCTGCAGATAGAAAAGCCAACAAACTACGCAAATAGTGAGGTAACCTTGCTCTCCCCCACACCTCGCTGCCCTTGTTCTCTTGCTACACAGTGTCACATGTGATAAAAGTGCACGGCGTCGCCAGGACTGACAAGTGGCGACTAGCTGGCGGCAGGTGGGCAAGCGTGGCCCAGCATATGCTTCCGTTAAAACACACCAAATCCACACCTCATCGAAATGCACCGAGCACCCCCCACCCCTCACTTTCCTTTTTACAATTCCGCAGCTCCGGCCTCTCTGCCCGCTAGTGACACCTGTGGACAAAAAGTGACACGGCGCTTAATATTTCATGGGTCGTGCACAGTGGGGCGCATAATCCAAAGTGAATTCCCTCAGAGCGCTCGCATTTACATGAAATCAAGTCACTCCGCATCAGTCACATCACCTGCACCGCCTCCCCCCTCCGTGAGGCCGCCCTCCCTCTCCGTCCACACACCACACACACACACACACACACACACACACACACACACACACACACACACACACACACACACACACACACACACACACACACACACACACACACACACACACACACACACACACACACACACACACACAGGGAGTGTGTAAGAGCGAGCGGAGGGGAAGCGCCTGCATCATTCATGAGGGTTAAGGCCAACCAAAGAGAACTTTCTCCACTTTCCCTCCTTCCGTTTTACACTGCCATGACTAAATGGACGCCGCCTGTGTCTTAAGGAATGTGCGGTTAGGACTGCGAGTATGTGCGCTTTAAAGCCATGCTTTTTTTTTTCTCTCCGATCTGCCAAGTCAGGCGCTCAAGCATCTCACCGCTCAACCTGAGAAGCCGTCTCGACCGCACAAGGAGTCAATCTGCAGCGCCGCCGCGTTGGACGGAGCGCTTCCTCCTCCCTGCCAGCTCAAATGATGTCAATTAACTGACAGGGGCAAAATGCATCATTTATTAATCGCTGTAAAAAACCCCAAAGAGAGAAGAGCGGGCGTTTGGCATAAATAAAGCACTTAAAAGCCAAGCCGCTGCCGAAGACGCATTTGACAGCACGTCCGCTAACGAGTTGTGAATTCTGACAAGTCTCCAAATGTCAGCTATCTGTCACTGAGACCATTCTGACACAGTTCCTTCTCCTCCCCCTTTTGAGTTCATATACCGTATTTTCCAGACTATAAAGCGCACTGGTATTTAAGCCTCACCAACTAAATTTTAGAAGAAAAAAATATTTTTCCATTTATTAGCCGTAGATATATACGTTGTGAAATGAGTTATTTACACAAAGATTTTGAAAATGTTTATTTAGATAACTTAATTGTTTTCAAATGGTGCCTGTAAACACGACAGTAAACAGGCTGATGAATCAAAACAGAAGTCATCGTAATGGACCCACTAGCTGTGGAAGCTAGCCCTCCAATCAGCTAAACAGACTCAATAACTCCACAGTGACATATTGGTGAATTTACTGAGGAATTTGTGAAACAATACAAAAAGAATGGCATTCTGAGTTAATAATACCAACACAGAAACTCGTAAACGTGTTAGGATATTAGCTAAAGTTAATGTACGAATATGCATGAAAACACTCCTACATGGGACTGTTTAGTAAGTATGAACAGTTTTAGTTATATTGTAAAACTTACCAACGTTGCTTGGAGTGATGCATAAAGAATTTATACGAGGAGAAACACTATGGACGGCTGGAAGACAGGACTGCTCTTCTATTTCGCTTGAAATGTCTAGTCTAAACAGAAAGGCACTGCAGCACCTGCAGTGAGCGAACTCGTCCAAAAGATAGCACCATTGCACAAACAATGCACCATTTTGGTGTGTCTGCTTGTTTAAAAAAATAAGAACTACTTACATTATGGCCACCAGCAAAGAAAAATTGATATATCAGCCACACATTTTTATCAGCCACAGGGTTCAAAGTGTAGGAAAAAAGTAGTGGCTTATAGTCTGGAATGTATGTGAGCGGGGCCATTCAACGAAAAAATTAGCCAGCCATTAATATTGTCACAAAGTGAAAGTGGGGACAAAAAACAGGATGAGCTTCACCTGTCATTGGCAAAAATATTCAAATAACAAAAATGCTCAAATTTGGAACGATTTCCCTTGTGGATCAATAAAGTTTGTCTAAGTCTAAAAAGCAACAAGGGTCAAAGTCCCAGTTATTAGACAACTCACGATTCGATTACGATTCTTGGGTAGACAATTTGATTCATAATCCTTTGACGATTCAGATTCTTAATTCAAACTAATTCTCGCAATATTATTTAGTATACAAATTATAATGAAACCTGTCAAAACAAAAGCTCCTCTTGCCTGATGACATAGGACATATAACACACAGGGGGCAAGAAAATATATATTTTTTAGCAACCCTACTCGTTAAGGTCTATTTTTTGTGCTAATTCCTGACAT
Organism: Entelurus aequoreus; assembly: GCF_033978785.1. Classification (NCBI taxonomy): domain Eukaryota; kingdom Metazoa; phylum Chordata; class Actinopteri; order Syngnathiformes; family Syngnathidae; genus Entelurus; species Entelurus aequoreus. Next base: position 60,062,141 of record NC_084739.1, read on the forward strand.
TACTGTACAGTATTTCCTACAGGACTGCAATTTACTTGCGGCAGTGGCGCGTCGCGGGAATGACGACGTAATGATGTCATTATCAAAATTACATAATTGGCCTAGAGGCATGTGTGAAGGCTGGGTTAGGGGCTAGGATGTGGGTGTAGTTTCCTAATAAAGCCTTAGCTTGACGCTCCTCTACTTTCTCCTGCTCCCGCTTGCTGCGGCAACAACAAACAAAACTCCAGACGCTCCTCTTTGTTTTGTATCGTTTACTTGTCAACTTAATCCTTCTAAAACGTAAAACAATAACGACGTGGGAACAAATGAATGGCAAAATAAAGCGAGTTTGTTACAATAAGAAAGAGTTAGAAAAAGTAAGAGTAAGGTCAAAAAACTGAATTGATTAACGTGGACCCCGATTTAAAGAAGTTGAAAAACTTATTCGGGTGTTACCATTTAGTGGTCAATTGTACGGAATATGTACTGTACTCTGCAATCTACTAATAAAAGTTTCAAACAATCAATCAATCTGCGTGGCTCGATTCCACCATACCTGACTGCCATTACCCATAATACGTTGTGTCCAAACCATGTTACCACACAGATCCTTCCGCCATATATGCAATTAAACAGGTACATATTCTATATTCTATTAAAGGCCTACTGAAATGAATTTTTTTTATTTAAACGGGGATAGCAGATCTATTCTATGTGTCATACTTGATCATTTCGCAATATTGCCATATTTTTGCTGAAAGGATTTAGTATAGAACAACGACGATAAAGATTGCAACTTTTGGTATCTGATAAAAAAAAGGCTTGCCCCTACCGGAAGGAGCGTGACGTAGTCAGTTGAACATATACGCAAAGTTCCCTATTGTTTACAATGATGGCCGCATGAAGTGAGAGAGATTCGGACCGAGAAAGCGACAATTTCCCCATTAATTTGAGCGAGGATGAAAGATTTGTGGATGAGTAAAGTGCAAGTGAAGGACTAGTGGGGAGTTGAAGCTATTCAGATAGGGAAGATGCTGTGAGTGCCGGGGGTGACCTGATATTCAGCTGGGAATGACTACAACAGTAAATAAACACAAGACATATATATACTCTATTAGCCACAACACAACCAGGCTTATATTTAATATGCCACAAATTAATCCTGCATAAAAACACCTGCGTGTTTGTTACGCTAGCTCCTAGCTCCTCTGCTAGCTCCTAGCTCCATAGAACACGCCAATACAATTCAAACACCTGATCAACACACACAATCACTCAGCCCAAAAGACCGTTCACCTAACCCAAGGTTCATAAAGCTTATATATTTTTAAAAAGTTACGTACGTGACGCGCACATACGGTCAAGTTATCGAATGTTTAGCAGCCAAGGCTGCATACTCACGGTACCTAATATTCAGCTGGGAATGACTACAACAGTAAATAAACACAAGACATATATATACTCTATTAGCCACAACACAACCAGGCTTATATTTAATATGCCACAAATTAATCCTGCATAAAAACACCTGCGTGTTTGTTACGCTAGCTCCTAGCTCCTCTGCTAGCTCCTAGCTCCATAGAACACGCCAATACAATTCAAACACCTGATCAACACACACAATCACTCAGCCCAAAAGACCGTTCACCTAACCAAAGGTTCATAAAGCTTCTATATTTTAAAAAAGTTACGTACATACGCAAAAAAAAGTTGCGCACATACGGTCAAGCGATCAAATGTTTAGAAGCCAAAGCTGCATACTCACAGTAGCACGTCTGCGTCTTTGTCATCCAAATCAAAGTAATCCTGGTAAGAGTCTGTGTTGTCCCAGTTCTCTACAGGCGTCTGTGTATCGAAGTCAAAAGTCCTCCTGGTTAGAGTCTCTGTTATCAGAGTTCTTCCATCTTGACTGCATCTTTCGGGAATGTAAACAAAGAAGCGCCGGCTGTGTACTGTTGTTGCTGACTACGTTCGAAAAATACGTCCATTTCGCACCGACAACTTTCTTCTTTGCTTGCTCAGCTTCCTTCTCCATAATGCAATGAACATGATTGCAACAGATTCACGAACACAGATGTCCAGAATACTGTGGAATTATGAAATGAAAACAGAGCTTTTTCGTATTGGCTTCAATGTGGAAGGCATACCCGTGTTCGCCGGGCCACGTCACGCGCATACGTCATCCTCAGAGGCGTTTCGAACCGGAAGTTTAGCTGCAAATTTAAAATGTCACTTTATAAGTTAACCCGGCCGTATTGGCATGTGTTATAATGTTAAGATTTCATCATTGATATATAAACTATCAGACTGCGTGGTCGGTAGTAGTGGGTTTCAGTAGGCCTTTAAAGCAGTATAAAATAGTACTTCATCAAATTATTCAGACAAATGTAATAATTACAAATAAAGTGTACCTTATAATTATTCTAAGCATGCAATATATAAATTTTCGTATTATTTAAATAAAGTAAATAGTCCCCTTTTGGCTAAATAAACATACATCACCTCCCATGAAATGTAAATTAACTTAAACATCATTTAGGCTCCTACAGTGGGTGAGACTCTAACCCAAACCATGACAAAACGACATCATCAAATGTGCATATTTTGGCCTTGACGTGCGAACGTGTGTGTGGACGCTGTAGGAGAGCGGAATAAAGTTGCAGGATCTATTACAAACAAGACGGAGCTGCCTGTGAGTGTGTTTAGATGGGGGAGGGGCCCACAACAGCACCTGGTGCTCGTTGAGAAGAGCTATACGTGCTTTCATGTCAGCATTTCCAAAAGTCTTGAAAAGGAGTATCAATCAATCAATCAATTCCTTCATTGTCATAATAACACAAGTTATATATGTCAACAAGATTTTGTTGGAGCTTATTCTAGCACAGTCCTTCTCAAATAGAGGGGAACATGCTTTTTTGCCGTACCAGAATATGATGAAGCGTATGGCTTCACTGTAACCACGTTGGGAGATGGGGAAAGACTGGTGTGTTGTTTCCTTTAATGTCATTAAGCTTACAATGTTATGCAGAGGTATAGTTATAACAATTTTAAAGACAAATTATACTATTTATAGTCACGGTGGAGAGTGGGGGGGCAAAATATTTTCATTTTCCTACGGGGGGCATAACAGAAAATATTTGAGAAGCACTGGTCTAGCGGCAGAGAACTCAAAGGTTTTGATAATTCACTTAAGAAAGCGACTCTGGGTTGCAGAACTCCATGTGAAGCGAGAATGCAAATTTGATTGGCATGTTAGTGTCACATGGGGCGATGCGCTGGCTAGAAGCAGAAAAGTGCTGTGCCTTAATGTTGCTCAGAAGATAAGGTGACGACATATATGCGTATAACTTTTACCCTGTTTGCATTCACGCACAAAACGGGCTGCATGAATCATTTTGCAGGAGAACTTAATCGTTTTCAGGACAAACTTTAAAAAAACAAAAACATTTTCCACATGTTTTTCATGAATAGAAAATAGTTTGTTTACAGTTTGTATGTACATTTGCCAGGATGCATAGGAACCCTGTTATTAAGGTAAAACAAGGAATTAGGGGTCTACACTAAATATCGGACTGATAATTATCAGGCTCATATGATGCCGTACGTCATACTGATAAATAACATTAAAAAATACCTTGGATATTTTAAAACCGCTTTAAAGGGACGAGATTACTTGTACCGTGCTGGAAGTGGATTAAGGTGGGCAAGTAAAGCGCTCCTTTTTTCCTGTCGTTAACTTGTAGTAAAACGCTCATTGTAAACAAACGCCATGTTGGTTAATCATGTGGGACTTCTTCACGATTTCAGAGGAAGATATTTCGGAGGAGGAAAAAAAAATCCATATCAGTCACCTAAAACGCTACGACAGCGTTTAGAAAGAATAAAGACCCCTGTTGCTAAAAAAGCTGCCCCAGAGCCGGACGCAAAGAAAGGTGCGCACAAAGTGCAGTCAAATCTGAATTAGGCCTGGGCTATATGGCCTAAAAATAAAATCCAGATTTTTTTTCATTAAAAAAATGTGATTTATGATTTTTCACTACTTTTTAAAGAAACTAATGAATACAAAATGACACACAAGTTTTCTTTTACTTGAAAAAACATTTGTAGTTTGAAATGACACTGCATCTTACTCTTAGCAAAATTTGAATTTGAATAGTGTTGTTCTTTTTAAACCAGATGTAAATTGTACTTTTAATTTAATCATTTTCAAAGAACTAAATTAAGAGCTTCCTCTGGGAGGCGATACTTATGTCTTGAATAAAACACTACTGTTAACAAAAATGTAGCACTGCATATTGCCTGCAAATAAATCATCTACAACATTGATATTAATAAAGTGAAGAAACTTAAAATCTCTGTCTTAAATACTTATGAAAATAAGAATGTAGTATTCGACATTGTATACAAATAAATAAAGAAGTAAAATATTGATGGACCATGGTTTGAGTAAGTGGATAAATGCAGGCTTTTTCTTTGTATGTGCTGAAAGACTGCTTTAGTGATCGTTCTCCACTGTGCTTCTGTCTTTTCATACATGGTACCTTGTGTAAATTATTCCAGATTCCACAACAATAAGCTGCAGGTTGCGGGAGATTGTTTGTTTTTGCGGTCTAGTTTGCCCCGTAAAGTGCTGCTACCGAAAAGTTTCCCGGAGCAAGAAAGATATTTTATTTTTTTAAATTGTTGCAAAAAAAACATCAAAATGTATTGATAAAATCGATATATCGCCCAGGCCTAATCTAAAATAAAACCAAAACAAAACGTATGAATACGTTTGTTGATTATATTTATATAGTATATCTTGTTAAACAGGAAGTTATATGTATAGGCTTGAAAAAATATAACATGTGCATTGTCTATAGATGTTTCATGAATTTTAACATTTGGTAAATAACCTCTGTAAATATCCCGCTTTTATTGACGCCCAGTTAAGGTGAATAAACACTCCGCTATGATTACAGTATAAAAGAGTACACATCACAGTTATGAGTGTATTAAACAAATACATACACAATGGATGTACATACTGCATCTACTTCTCTATGTCAAAGATGCTTGCTGCTATAAAGGGCAATCTTCTAGTGATATGAGAGGATCGGTTTTAAAAGATTTGCCATTCATGTCTGAGAGCATTTCCTGAAAGTCAAGAGTCTTTTTTTGGAACGTGAGTGTGTGTATGTGTGTGTGTGTGTGTACAAAGGGAAGTTGGGACGTCCTCTAAAAGTTTGCCATCAATTCGCCCAGAGAGATGTTTGTTTCATCTCCTCTCGCTCAAATGCCCTCACGTAGGAGCGGGTGGTGGGGGTGGGATCAAATCTTTTTGCCCTTGGCTGGCCCGGTCTGGTGAAATCTGTCCCAGTTGGGTCGTGCGGACATTAATATTTGAGGTGGAGCGCTCTTTTAAAAAGCTCTTTCTGCTAACAAAATAGCGGCTGAGGTCATAATCCTCCCCAACCCCCCCCCCCGCCTGAATTGCAAAATATAACATTTTAAGGGCAAATATCATGCACGGTCTCAAAATAAAAACAAAAAAATAGTTGCTTTTCACATGGGACGTACTAACAGCTGGTAGGCGCCTTAACACACACATACTAGACTGAAATCACATGACAACCTCTGCACCACAACTAAACTTTTAACAAGATTTCTAAAATCAGTGGTCACAACATTAGGTACACAAAATAAGAACAAATAACTGTTTTTAAAACAGTGTATGTATGTGTGTGTGTGTTTACCAGTCGTGTTGTTGTCCTTGGCATGCTGAATCAGCAGGGGCCAAAAGTAGTGAGGTCTAATGGGGAAATTCTGTTCCTGCATCAACTTCATCAGCTCAAGAGACACATCTACACAAACAATACATACATTTTTTAAGGGGTAAAAAATGTGTTTGAAGAGTTCCGCATCAAACTGCAAAGGGAGGCACGCCATACCTATCTTCTTGGCCTCCAGAGTGCAAAATAGAGTGAAGCTGAACGGCTCTGCGTGCATATTGGAGTCCTGCAGCTCTTTGCAGTAGTGACTGATCTTCTCCAGCGGCTGTAACGCACAAAATTAATAAGTCGCGGGACAACAAGCAATAGCATTGACTACGCATTTCAAACTACTTCTGATGTCTTTAAGGGGTGTATATAAATATTGACATAAGTGGGTGTGTATACATTTTTAAAAATAGGGTTGCAAATGCAAAATTAGGATGGCTTTGTGCACAACCAACTCAACCCTTACCAATTAAGACTACGATGAAAATGAGCTCTTGGCTAAATGCTGTGCGCCCATCGATTCCTTGAAAAAAATGTCTCATGCACACGAATTAAGAAAAAAATACTCAAAACAATTTGAGCAGACCTGACTATGACCACCAGTACCCACTCCGCCCCATGTCAAGTACCGTGTCCATGTAGATGCAGTGCCTCAAGAAGAAGCTTCCAAAGTTTTTCAGTTCACCGTTGGGGTACGGATTCGGCGTGGAAAAGGTTTTCAGGATGGCGAAGGCCGTTTCGTCAAGACCCTGCGTGATGAGGCTCAGACACAAGTTCATCGCATCTGCAAAGAGGAAAGACAAAGGAATAAAAATCAACCTCGGAAGACGTGTGGCTGACCTCGTGCTTCCTTCTCCTGCGGTGCCGCTATATCACCTCAACATAATGCACACTTACTACCTTTTGTGATTACAGTAACAATTTACAACCATATAATAACTTGTGTTCTCCTCACTACAAGTTTTATGGTGAGATTGTAATAAAGCTTATGTGAGAGCTCGTGCCACTGCTAGTGCTGATTTAGACACACAGGGCGACACCACCTGACATTTATATTAGGGATGTTCCCTAATATTCTTTCGTATCTCTAGTTATCATTACGTATATGTATTGTTGCATTTGAACAACTGTATTGTTGATAATAAAGGTACATTATTGGTATTGTTCATTATTATTAGCGCTATTTCTATTAGTATCTGTATTGCTCCATTTTTAGTGTAATAATGCTCATTGTCATATCTGTATTATTATTATTTTTTTGACTAACTGCTTATTTGCTATCACTTTTACCGTCATATTTGTACATGTCGTATTTGCTGATGTTGCTCTATTGTTGTTGTGTTTGCTGTTGTTGTTTTTGTCTCTCTGTCCTATCCCCCTCTTGTCCCCACAATTTCCCCCTCTGTCTTCCTTTTTTTGTCTTTCTATCCCCTCCTGCTCCGGCCCGGCTGCACCAAATGATAATATAAATACATTTATTAAAGTCAAATACAAATAAGACAACAAGAGAAGTATCCTACACTTCTCTTTTGTAAAGTAAATCTGAACAGCCGATATGGGCATCTACATCAACTATATGATTTGCCTGAGAAGCTGGACAGGACAAAAAAAATAAATAAATAAATAAATAAATAAATAAATAAAAAAAAATAAAAAAGGGATGTTCCCATCAGGGTTTTATGTTGCAGATACCAATCATCCATGAGTGAGATCGCCCGATACCGAACATGTATTCACAGTAAAATGTTTAATTTATTGATGGTGAGTACGATTGACAGTTTTAACAATATAAACATAAAACTAGTTACTTATTCGCTTTCATTATATACAATTGTTTGATCAAAACAAAGTCAATAGGACACTAAACAAAAGCGAAAATTACTAATATTCTTTAAATCCTTATATTTTTGCCCTTACAAGAAGAACTTCACTTTTTTTTGGAATATTGCCTATCATTCACAATCCTTTTGTGAGACAAGCACACATACATACAGGTATGTTTTTCCTTTTTTTATGCATTCTAACTCGTGAATAAACGCTAGCAAAAGTCAGCTAACAATGGAGCACATGAAAGTCACTCTATTCCGCCCATAAAGCGCTTTAAAAACATCCAAAGCCTCCAACATTCTATTTACACGCTGTGAGTATACGGTATATGTAATGTAGTAACGGGCACATTCATAACATGTAATCTTTACATATTTTACTTTAGCATACGGTGGTGTATTCATTTCACAGACGCATCACAACGTTTGCGTTTCCATTCAACAACAACGATAAGATGACTACTCAAGGCAGACTTTATTAGAGACAAGAAAGACTACTTTGGGAAAAATGATGATCCAGAACCTTATATTTTTTAGCCTGAATATACAGAGGATGATCTAGTTTTTAGAAGCTGAGTGATAAACTGATCCAGCTTTAGTGAAACACTAAGCATCATGTAGCACTAGCAGTGTTGCTACGTACTCAACAAGAACTACAAACTATGAACATAATAAAACAATCACTTATTACAAAAACAATCACTTATTATAAAAAGCCCTTAAAATAACAATATCACTAATACTTGGTTATTATTCAGGTCACGAGATGTAAATGGAGTATTGACGGTTTATGGATGTTTTTTGTGGGCTTTATTGGCGCAATAGAGTACTACCATTAGCTGCATTGTTAGCCACCTCGTACTTATCGTACTTATTAAATGCATACAAAAAAGAAAAACGTGTGCTTGTCTTACATAGGGATTGTGAATATTAGGCAAAATTCCCCAAAAAAGTGCAGTTCCCCTTTTAAGTCCTTCCGTATCCACAGAATTATATCCTGATTTTGTAAACATTAACATAAACAAAATTGACAAAATTTAAATATCAACCTAATCCCTCTAGTATAGATCATATACTGATACTGGCACCACCAATTTATGGATCGATCCGACCTCCTCTTACGTGTCGTGTACTGACCGACAATGCTCTCAGTGTGCAACATGTTTAGCCTCATGCTGCAGTGGTAATGATACCTGAAAATGATACTTAAGATACTAAAAAATGCAGTTTAGTTGTCATAATGGAGGAAATTACTTCAGGGGAGCAGCTCCACACCTTCTATGGAGACACATAATTAGCTAGTAGCCGCTTGTCAGCCGGGGCACTAAACATAAATACAGTTTCAGCCAGAGTGGATCGGCATTAAACAGCAATGTCGTTCTTTTTCACAAAAATCAGCCGATACGGATTGGCACATCTCTAACTTACAGTATATCACCTTCCACCTGCATCATTTCATTAATGCTTGCTGTATTACTATGACGTGCATGCTGTGCTTCATTTTGACAGACCTTGGGTAAAACAGAAGGCTGTTCTGTAAAAAACAGCAAATGGGCTGGTATTCCCAGGAATACTTGTTTTCATAAAAAAAGCCAAAAAAGAGAATGACCTGCTAGCACTTGGCAGTGTTTGATAGTTCATTTTATAAATCGATAAAGCTGTTTATACAAAAGCTGCAAAGCTTTAAAAATGTTTGTTCCCTTACCATACCAAACCATTACCTTAAAACTGAAATATATACTGGCATGTGATTAAGACACACCGTGACACCCTGCTAAAAAAGCATGTTTTGCCTATTATAGTTGTGCAGACACAGGACATTGGGTCAGTAGCTGTTGAGTGTGTGTGCACCTGGAATGTAGCCCCTCTCCTGCCTCAAGTGCTCCATCATTTCAGGGACATGCTGCTGATGTCCAGCCTTGGCCAGCGTGAAGATCACCTGCATGAGGTCTCGGTCCACCAGACTGATATTGGCACTCTCCGCCTCCTCAAGGGTCTGACAGGGAGATGCATCATCGTTGACGTAAATATTAAAGGGTGATATGTGAACTGAATAAACACACACACCTTCTTCAGACTGTCCAAGTCCCCCTTCTCAGCGTACCCATTCATCAGTGATACATAAGTGTCAGGACCAGGGTCAATTCCAGCTCCCCGCATGACCGACAGGATGTTCTTTGCACTCTCTAGGTCGCTGAAACACAGATATGATATTTAACATGTATTCTTTGGAGCATGAGCGCATCAGGTACTCACCCTGAGCGGGCGTGGCCTGTTACCAGGCTGTTGAAAACGGCTTCGGTGATGGGGAGGTCTTTGCTCTTCATGAAACCCAGAATGGCGCTGAAAAAGAAGGGACATTTGAAATGTGAAAAATAAGTTAAAACTAGAAGCAGGCAGGAAGCAATCAGATGACAAAATATCGAGAACGATCAAGTTTCAATTGGTTCTAGGGTTTTCACCACACCTTATGTCGTGTTATCACAAAAAAACATGAAAAGTCAAGACTATGGATGTAACGATGACCTGTATTAATAATATAAAATATAATTAATAATGATAAAACTACTTAAGGTTAGTATTACCATTTCAAATTAAGATTATCGTAAAACCGGGACTAAAAACCACAATTTGATAAATTCACCGTGATACTACTCATATGCGCATATATATCAGTGCCACAAATTTGTAGCTGGAAACTAGTGGACGAATCGCTAACTAGCCTAAATGCTCACATGAACACAAGACACATTAACATCTTTCCCCATTACAAACATTATACCCCAATATAAACTAATATAAAAACATTATTGTGTGAGCAACTAAACTATCCAATTGTGCACATTATACCTGCAAGCTGTGCTCTCTTAGAACAGAGTGGAAAACATGAGGATATATTGCATCTGTTGTCTAACTAGTTTTTATATAAAGCTTGGTTAAAGGATCGTAGTGTGCATAATAAGTACTTTTGAGCACATAAAAATACTACGATAATTATGATTACGGGATCATTTTGGTTGCAATAACTGTGAAACAAAATTTTATATCATTCACGTAAGATTATCGTAAAACCGGGACTAAAAACCACAATTTGATAAATTCACCGTGATACTACTCATATGCGCATATATATCAGTGCCACAAATTTGTAGCTGGAAACTAGTGGACGAATCGCTAACTAGCCTAAATGCTCACATGAACACAAGACACATTAACATCTTTCCCCATTACAAACATTATACCCCAATATAAACTAATATAAAAACATTATTGTGTGAGCAACTAAACTATCCAATTGTGCACATTATACCTGCAAGCTGTGCTCTCTTAGAACAGAGTGGAAAACATGAGGATATATTGCATCTGTTGTCTAACTAGTTTTTATATAAAGCTTGGTTAAAGGATCGTAGTGTGCATAATAAGTACTTTTGAGCACATAAAAATACTACGATAATTATGATTACGGGATCATTTTGGTTGCAATAACTGTGAAACAAAATTTTATATCATTCACGTAATCCTTTGAGAACCTCAGTGAGCTCAAGTCTCTCTTTTATTAGTTTTGAAGGCATAATCTTTAGAGACAAATTAGGTCCAACTTGAAATTGAACCACTTTGGTCAGTTAGATTGAGTGATTAACTTAAAAGGGGTTATACTATGATTTTTTTTCTACATTTAAAAACACTTCCTTGTGATCGATATATGGTGTTTTTTTAGTCCAAATTTTGCCTAATTTATGTCTTACAGATGGTCTCCAGACCGCTTTCTGGCCGTTTTGTGGGCGGTCTACGTGCCCCCACTTCGACCGCCTCTTCTCCCCGCCAGCCATGTTGTAGTTTTTAGCGCTTCCATACAGGGTCAACTGACTGATTTAAGTGCAAACTATACGCTACTTTGTATTAGAAATGGCAGCAGCAGAGGATGCATGTGCATGTACGAGGCGGACTCACGCAAAGCACTTTGGGTGAATTTCTATCATATATAGACATATCCTCTGACATCACAACTGGGGAAAAATGTGACAAGTTGTGCAAATTCCAAACGGCTCGTTTTGACCAAGTATGAAGGAAGGCAATGTTGTTTTGTAAATATCTCCACTGTGCCTCTATAGTTTTTTCGGGACTTATGCAGATCCCAAAGACATAAAATCAGGTACCAATAGGTAGGAAACGTTGGTTGCATAATAGGTCCTCTTTAAGAGATTTAAAAGGGGAACTGAACTTTCTTTTGAATTTCACCTATCGTTCACAATCATTATGAAAGACATAACGGATGTATTTTGTTTTTCAAATATAAACATAAATAAAAGTCTGCTTACAGCGGAACTAATGGGAGGTCCTCTATACCGCTCATAAAATCCAATAAATAACCAACCAAAAAGTTCCAACAATTTACATTTACATTTCGTGATTTGAATATTAACCAAGTAATAGTGATATTGTCATTATAAACGCTAAGCAGACAAACTATATCCCTAGGTTTACATCATCGAGTGGTCTGCTGCTTCCTCGCTTCCTCTAAGTTTATTCTAGATCATAAATTATACCTCTCACCTGGAAAGTAGATGCCTGAGGATATAATCCGACAAGTTTGTACACTTTGACAGCCATTTAGGATCTAGAACAGACTAGAACGACACAAAAAGATGCTTGATCCCAACCCAAAGCCCCCACCCGGTTTCTTCGCGAGGATTATGAGACATTCTTCATCTAAACGGGAATATATGAACATAATGACAGCAGACCATATACAGTAAGTTATGTTTTATTACGTTTGTTGGCTCTCATAAAGTCTGCAGTGAATAATAATCAGTGATGAAGAAAAAAAAGCAAACCTGATGCAATTTTTAAATAAATGTGCTGCGTATGCTTATAATGATCAAAATACGTAAATATTAATGTCATTATAAATGTGCTTGTTACTACATTACGTATATACCGTACTTACATCATGTATATAGAACCTTAATGGGGGTTTTTGTAAGTGCTTTATAGGCAGAATTGAGCGACTCCCTTAGGCTCCATTGTAAGCGAACTTTGATCGCATTTATTTAAAGTCTAGAATGCATTAAAAAAAAAAAACATCCCTCGTCATGCATTGTCATAATGATTTTGAGTGATAGGCAAAATTGCAAAAAAGTTAAGTTCCCCTTTAAGGAGCTGGACGAAGTAGCTATGGAGAGAGAAGTCTGGGCTTCCCGGCTTAGGCTGCTGCCCCCGCGACCCAACCTCAAATAAGCGTAAGAAGATGGATGGATGGTACCCTTTAGGAGTATTTTTATAATTGTATTGTTGTTCTTATTAATTTTAAAGTTTTATTATTAGTTTTTAAATGTCTTAATGACCTTGCGCTTTATCTATCTGACCTGCTTTTACCGTAATGACGCTCGCGGATACTGAGGTCCTCTGAAATTGGCCTTTTAGCTTTACCAAATACCAGAACAAAAAGCAACGGTGAGGCGGCATTTAGCCACTATGGTCCCCATCTGAGGACTGCAGAGAGCGTTGAAATGAAAAAAAAGTTAAAGGCTGAAGACCTTTTTAACCAGGTTTTTACTGATCATCCTAAACTCTTAAGTTTTTTATTATTTTATTGTGTGGTTTTCTTTGTCAATTATTAATATCCCTACTATTATTCTCTCAATGTTATGTTTTTATGATCAATTCATCCATTTACTACCGCTTGTCCCTTTCGGGGTCGTGGGGGGGTGCTGGAACCTATCCCAGCTGCACTAGAGCGGAAGGCGGAAAAACGGTGCGCAGTGGCACAGGGGTTAGTGCATGTGCCTCACAATACAAAAGTCCTGGGTTCTAGGTCTTTCTGTGTGGAGTTTGCATGTTCTCCCCGTGACTGCGTGGGTTCCTTCCGGGTACTCCGGCTTCCTCCCACCTCCAAAGACATGCACCTGGGGATACGTTGATTGGTAACACTAAATTGGCCCTAGTGTGTGAATGTGAGTGTGAATGTTGTCTGTCTATCTGTGTTGGCCCTGCGATGAGGTGGCAACTTGTCCAGGGTGTACCCTGCCTTCCGCCTGAATGCAGCTGGGATAGGCTCCAGCACCCCCGCGACATTAGAAGGGACAAGTGGTAGAAAATGGATGGATGGTACTTTAAGACCTGTCCTCTGATTCCATATCGCTCCAATGTATTGATTAAGATATCATAATTATTGGTGTCAGATGCTTTAGTTTGATCCATAAATACTGCTGCTGCACATTGTTTACCATCTATTGCATTGGTTATCTCTTTTGTTATTTCGAATAATGCCACCTGCGAGTGTTCCACATTTGTTTATGAATACGTCCTATCTGTTGTTGAATATTTTTTCAATGATTTTCGAAAATTGTTGAAGTAAAGAAACAGGTTTGTAATTTGTAAACTGGTGTTTGTCTCCAGTTTTGTACATCAGTACAACTTTTGCTTTTTTAATTTAATCAGGGAATGTTCCAGTTTAAAATGATAGCGGATATACATCAATGGTTCTGAGATTCCTTCAATAACTATTTTTATCACTTTAATAGCAATTCGGTGACAGTCAGTTAATGTCTTGGATTTATATTTCTTTACAATTTTGATTATTTCCTCTTCTGTCACATTATTGAGGAACATGGAGCTTCTATCTATTGTGTCATTGAAGTCCTCAACTTATCTGTTTTATGGAATGATTTGCTCTTGATTGGTACCAATATTTACAAAGTAGCTATTGAAGTGTTCAACTACTTCGTTCATTTTGTGATTTTGTTTTGGTTTCCGTCTAAAATGTATTGAGGGTAATCCTTCCTAGCACCATTTTTAATGACGCTATTTAGTATGACCCATGTTGCTCTTGTGTTGTTTTTGTTTAATAATTTACTGTAATATTATTTTCTAGATGTTGGTGTTATGCTGGTTAGTTAGTTTGTTCCTATACTTTTTGTACTTATTTTCTGCATCTATAGATCTGTTTTATAAATGTTTTATATAATGAAATGTTTTGTTTCATAAATTTTTCAGTCCCTTTGTCATCAATTGTTGATTGTTCTTTCTTTCGCTATTTTTTAAAGAGTCGTTTCCATGGACAATGTTAGTCATAAAACCTCATGAACGTATTAAAATAATAACCATATGCTTTGTTCACATCATTTTCACTGTACACTGTCCCAGTGTTGTTCTCTCAGATCATACTTCAAAGAGTTTATACTTTCCTCTGAGCATAGTCTTTGAAATGCATTTTTGTCTTCCATGTCTTCTACCCTAACCCTATCTTGTAGTCTCCATCCAAGATTGTGAAAACTGGTAAATGATCACTGATGTTGCTTATTAGCAGCCCACTTGGAACAATATTATCAAAATCATATGTGAAAATATTATCAATAAGCATAGCACTGTGACTCGTAATTCTGCTTGGTCTTGTGATTTTTGGATATAAACGTATACTATAAATCATATCTATGAAGTCAACAATATTCTTCTATCCCCACATATAAAGATTACCTGGTCTCTTATTTCTGTAAAAGTTATGTTAATCCAGTCCTCAAACTTTTTAATACTTGACTTAGGTGTTCCACAGATACAACTGACTAATACAATTTAGTTTTTTTCATGACATATATCAATTGTTATGCATTCCAAGAGACTATCAATGACATGTTTTCACCACTTTGTAATCCAGATGTTTGTCCACATACAGAGGTACTCCGCCTCCCCTCTTGTTATTTCTGTTGATGAAGTTCAGTTCATATCCTTCCAGGTCAAAATCCCTTTCTTTCTCCTCCTTATTCCAGGTTTCTGAGATCGCAATTACTTTAAAAGTTTCCTTGAATTGTTTCAGATATTGTTGAATGTTGTTGTACTTTAAATACAGACTTCTGCTATTGATGTGAATAATTGATAGTTTGTCGACGTATGTAATATTCCTTTTATGTTGTTCTGCAGTGTAGCAGGAGCATTTATTGTTAAAATGAGAGAAAACGTTTGTGTCCGGTTCTATGTCCTTCTCAAAGTCTAGTTGGTTCATGTCCTATTGATTTATTGTCCAGGTGTACTGTTAAAGTTAAATCTGTCCAGATCCTCCATGCTTCTTACTGCCAACACCTTTGCTTCCTTCGGAGAGTCATTCATTCAGTTAGATAAATATATTACAATTTGTTACCCAGGTGTGCTGTAGTTTTTGCTGTTTTCTTAGGTGTCTTGCTTTTTTAGCGATGTCTGCATTCTTTTTCATAGGATGGTCATTCACATAGACATTAGTTCCTTTCAGTTTGCGTCCCTGTTTTAAAAGTGCGATTTTATTCTTTCTATTCACAAGCCTCATTATGATAGCAGGTTTGTCGTTGTTTTTCTCGGGCAGCGGGTGACAAAACTCGATGTCTTCCAGGTCCATCTTTATTCCTTTGCTTCGGAAGAACGATGCCACCTGTTGCTCCGTCGAGTAGGTTTCTTCCTCTACGGCCTCCCCGCTTGTCTGTAGCCACAGCGCTCGGCTTTAAATCCAGTCCAGAAATGATCACATCATTTATCCAGCAATATTGTTCTAATTGTCTACTTTTTATACCAAATCTTGTATGCGACAGTCCCTTTCTGCATTCTGGAGGTGCAATGATTTTACCTCCTGCAGAAGACGGAGGAGCTGCTTTTGCTGCGTCTTGACAGCAGTCACATCCTCGGACAATAAGTCAAGAGGGAGTTCTTTATGTCTTCGACTTCTTCAGTCAAGGTGGTTCTTTATGGTGGCATAATGGTAATCACCCAGGGCGAACATTGAATGTCTGATTTGACAATCAGCTGTCCGACACGTGTCAACTGTCAGCACCGTTTGGCTGGCTGTATGTTGCTCAGCAGCAAAACCACAGTAACTTTAAGCCAGGTGGAATTCTCGGTATGCCGATAAGCAAAAATATATACAAAAAAGGTTTTCTTTTAAGGTCCGTGATCCAATATCGTTAGCCAGTAAGGCCAGAAAATGGGTGTTTTCACAGCGGTTGAAAACACAGACTCAATGCTCGACTGGACAGGATAGGAAGTGACGTGAGGACGGTTAATGAGTACAAACATGCTTTGCTCACCTGGCGCCTTGTATGTCTCCAGTTTGGCAGTAGGCAGTAATGAGCCTCTGGTAGGTAACCTAAGAAGACAAATACATAAGATATACTTTTTAGGATAGGATCGATTTGTATTCATACTACAATGAGGAAATGACTGAATTTCATCCAATTTAGAAGATGTGAAAAACAGGGGCATAACATCTGTAACAGGTGAAGATGTGGTTCCTTTCGCTCACTCGATTTGGCTGGAGCTTGGCGACCTCCATCTTGTCTAGGAAGTCCATAGGCGAGAACCTGAACTCATTCTGCAGGTACACTTTCAGCAAGGCGTTGTAGTGACTCACATCATAACGTGCACCTTGGGCAAGATGATAAGAGCACAAATCTGTTGCTGCAAGCGCTTTCTAACAAAAACGAGCCCATCACAGTGTGGCATACTTCTCACCAAGTTCATTCAGTCTTCCCCAGATGCGGTGAGCCAGATGTGTGCGCTCCTGCAGAACCATCTCTGGGAGCAGGGTGCCGCAGCTTCGCAGCAGCAACAAAGCCTGGTTACTACTTGGGTAACCTACAAATAACAGAGCTATCAATTATTGATCTATTTATGCATTAAATGTATTCCTGGGGTACTGATCCGAGTACACACACAGTGCTTATACCTTCCCTGCAGACGCCGTGGAAAATGCGCAGCAGCATGGTCTTGGTGATGCGACCAGTCCTCCTCACGGAGTTGTCCAGCTTGGCCAAGGCCCAGTCGAAGTGTTGGGCTTGCCTGGACAGAAGCGCATTGCTGACCTCATCCTTATTCTCCGTGGCAACAGAGTAGCTGCGCACACAAACTGCTGCGTGCCGCCCGGCATGACTGGAGGGAGACGAGAAACAACAGCAACTGCAGCAAAATCGCATTTAATCACAATTGTTTGACCCGAGTCAAGAAATAGGAGCTGTTAGTTGGGCTACAAACACGCAAGTTTGAGTCTAACCAACCTTGTAGACTTCCGCAGGAAAGGGCAGAAAAAACACCCTCCACTTTTAATTCATAACAATCTCGTAGAAAAGGTCAAACAATTCAAATTTTTAGGGGTGAACATAACAAAAGATCTAGGCTGGGACATTAACACTCCTTCTACTGTCGGAAAGGCCCAACAACGTTTTTGTTTTTTTTAAGGAAACTAAAATGCGCAAACATTCCGCAGAAATCAATGGTAAACTTTTACAATTGTGCCATCAGCAGTGTCCTAACTTATGGCTTTTTAGTGTGGTTTGCTAGCCGCACTAAAGCGAACCAACAGGCCCTCCAGCGAGTGGTTAAAGCGGCGGGGAAAATTACAAGGATAATACTCCAAGAGATGAGTGCCATGTACACAGCTCGCTGCCTAAAGCGAGTACACAACATCCTGAAGGACAGATACCACCCAGCACATGGCCTCTTCAACCTGCTACCTTTTGGAAGGAGGTATAGATCGATTTGCGCCAAGACCACCAGAATGTCTCACAGTCTGTATCCCCAGGCTGTGAGACTGCTAAATGAACAGCCTGCCCCGGACCATCTTATTACCTCACTCTTCACCACCTCAATAATTGTGCTCTGGACATTGCATTGCTGCAACATCAACGTAACACCCATCAGACATCTGACTGTTCCCACCCCCACGCCCCTCTATTGGCGATCTTATTGACAATGCTAAACTGTAAACTAGGGTCAACCTGCACATCAATGCAGTTTCTATGCCGCTAGACAAAGCTCAAACTAAATCTCGTTGACATGTATGACTTAAGTGTTATCAAGACAATGACAATAAAGGAATTAATTGATTGATTGAACCAAGTCAAACAATGAAGTAGGGCTGGGCGATATATCGATATACTCGATATATCACGGGTTTGTCTCTGTGAGATATAGAAAATGACTATATTGTGATATTCGAGTATACGTTCTCACACAGTTGCTTTTAGCTGCGGGCATTACACTACATGCGTTTCCCACTCTTTCTTGTCTCTCCTTCTCACAGAGACTTAAAACAAGCGCACCTTCTTACATACGACACATGTGCAACGTCACTAAGGCTGAAACGACGCGTCGACGTCATCGGTTACGTAAATACGTCGACGCCGTTTTTGTGCGTCGACGCGTCGCATATTTACGTCACACTACCGTCATGGCGGACCGCACAGCAGACGGTGCGAGCGAGGGGGAAAAAATCACGCCAAAAGTCGTCAAAAGTGTGGGAGTATTTCAATACACGGCCTAATGTTGTTGTATGCACACTGTATCGAGCGGAAATGGCCTATCATAGCAGCACAACGGCTATGAACGAACATTTGAAAAGAAAACCATCAACCATCAACTAGTCAATCGTCCGCGTGAGCATACGTTGTCATCATTACACAAAAACATGAATGTGTCATTTGTATCTGCTAGAGGTGTAACGGTACGTGTTTTGTATTGAACCTTTTCGGTACGGGGCTTTCGGTTCGGTACGGGGGTGTACCGAACGAGTTTCTAAGCTAAAGCTAAAGTCTTAACAAGCTGCTTTGCTCCTTCTGCTTCTGTCTCAGCACGCAGCATTGTCCCACCCACACAACCATCTGATTGGTACACAGAAAGCGTTATCAGCCAATCAGCAGTGCGTATTCAAAACGTTACCAGCCAATCAGCAGTGCGTATTCAAAACGTTACCAGCCAATCAGCAGTGCGTATTCAGAGCGCTTGTAGTCAGCGCTTCAGCGTCGAGCAGATAGGTGTTTAGCAGGTGAGCATCAGGCAGCAGATTCTCCCCAAATGATAATAAACACCTCCCAGTCAACTACTAGTAACATCACTATGAGCCCGTTGACCTTCTAGAAACTTAAACTGCAGCTCAGCTCACTCGCAGTCCTGGCTTGAGGTGAAGGCTAATTACCTCTCAGTTCCAGCCACATCGACCCCTTCTGAGCGCCTATTTTCAGCTGCTGGGAATATTGTAAACAAGAAAAGAACCAGAGCATGTAGACATGCTAACCTTTCTTCATTACAACTGTTAGTCACTCACTGGAATGAGTAGAATTGGTTATGGTGTACTGTGTTGGACTGGATGTTTATTTTGCACATTTTAAAAGCAATACTTAATGTTTACAGTGCTCCAGAATATTTAGATTGGCACTTTTTTGTATTGGATGTTTATATTTATTTTTGCACATTTTAGCAAATAAGCAATACTTTCACTTTTGTTGAAATGTTTACACTGTTGTTACAGAATATTTTGTTTTGCACTTTTTTGTATTGGATGTTTATCTTTATTTTTGCACATTTTAAAGCAAAATAAGCAATACTTTTACTTTTGCAATGCTTATACTATCCATCCATCCATCCATTTTCTACCGCTTATTCCCTTCGGGGTATACTATTGCAGAATATTAAGATATGCACTGGATGTTTACTTTTATATTTGCACATTAAAAAGCAAATAAACTACTTTTAATTTTGTTAAATGTTAAAAGTTTTAAATGTTTACATTGTTACAGAATATTTAGTCATGTTGTTGTCAATGTTGACTGAGTGGCCATACTTCTTTTTTTTGTAAATAAAAGCCATGCCTTTTGAAAAAACGGGCCTACATTTATTTTTTCATCTTCATTTTAAATAAAAAAATAATCGTAAAAGGAAAAATAATCTATAGATTAACCGATTAATCGAAAAATAATCTATAGATTAACCGAAAAAAATAATCTATAGATTAATCGATAGAAAAATAATCGTTAGCTGCAGCCTTAAACGTCACACGCTCCCGCGGACCACACAAGTAGCGACATGGTAACGTTAGCTGTGATGCTAACGGTGCGGTGCGGGTGGTAATACGAGAGAGAAGGTGCGAATCTGGTAACAAATGAAGGAAGAATTAATTCCCAAGAAAAACAGCACTGGGTGCATCGTCTGGCGGTGGTTTGGCTTCAAGCGGGAAGATGTTGAACAATTATGCGACAAAAGCGTTGCTACAAAAAGTAGCAGCACTGCTAATGTAGCATCATTTGAAAAGTCACCCGCTAGAGAATGAAGAGTACTTACTCCGCATGTCAACATCTCCTTTCGGTGCCACACCAACGTAACTATTTCCAGATCAACACCGTATGAAAAAAATAGTCAACAACAGAAGGAGATAACGTCCGCAGGAACCTACCACATAGCGAAGGACATACACTATTTGATTCCCTATTATGCAGCTAATTTTTATTAGACACTTATTGAAATATCTTGTGTGACATCATGCACAAAAGTGCACTTTATTTGTTTTAAACTATTGTAGTGGCGTTCTGTACAAAAAGTGCACTTTAATTTAGTGTTTTGATATGTCATCTTAGTGACATCATGGACAAAAGTGCACTCAGAGCTTGTTTTAAAATGTCTCTGACAATCTTGCACTTTCTGTTTTGGAAATGACATGAATGTTTGTGTCACTGCTTAATAACTGTTTAATAAATTGACTTAGTTGTGATTTCCCTCTCTGCATGTAAGTTTACTAAGCATATATTAATGAAGTATGAACAAGAATGTTTTAATGTAGACACATAGAATCATCATACTGCTGTGATGATGTGCATCAAGTGTTCATTCAAGGCTAAGGCAAAATATCGAGATATATATCGTGTATCGTGACATGGCCTAAAAAATATTGAGATATTAATAAAAGGCCATATCGCCCAGCCCAGGGGTCGGCAACCCGCGGATCTTTGATCACTCTGATGCGGCTCAGCTGCTTACTTGCCGACCCTCCCGATTTTTCCGGGAGACTTCCGAATTTCAGTGCCTCTCCCGAAATTCTCCCGGGGTAACCATCCTCCGACTTTCACCAGGACAACACTAGTGAGGGCAAACTTACAACCTGTCGTCGCGTCAGCTTTTTTCACCGTACTATCTGCGTGGCGGCCCAGTCACATGTTTGGAGTTTTTTTGCCTACTTACGTAAGTGACTGCAAGGCATACTTGGTCAACAGCCATACAGGTTACACTGAGCGTGGCGATTTAAACAACTTTAACACTCTTACTAATATGCGACACAATATGAACCCACACCAAACAAGAATGACAAACACATTTTGGGAGAACATCCGCACCGTAACACAACATAAACACAACAGCACAAATACCCAGAATCCCATGCATTCCTAATTCTTCCGGGCTACATTATACACCCCCGCTACCACCAAACCCCGCCCACCTCAACCGACGCACGGAGAGGGGGGGGGGGGGGGGGTTATGTTGTGTTACGGTGCGGATGTTCTCCCAAAATGTGTTGGTCATTCTTGTTTGGTGTGGGTTCACATTGTGGCGCCTATTAGTAAGAGTGTTAAAGTTGTTTATATCGCCACCCTCAGTGTAACCTGTATGGCTATTGACCAAGTATGCCTTGCAGTCCCTTATGTGTGCAGGCAGAGGCCGCATACAACATGTAACCGGGCTGGCACGCTGTTAGTACAGACTGTAGAGGGCACTAATGGCAGTGCCATCACGGCACGCCCTTATTAGTGTTGTATGGGTGGAAATCAGCAGACATTCGAAAGGATAGTAGCCCTGAATTACGGGAATCTCCCTGGAAAATCGGGAAGGTTGGCAAGTATGACGCTGTCAAGCGCCATTCATATAAAACTCGAGGGCTGCACTAACATTAAATTTTCACATTAAGGTGCGGGCCGCAAAATAACATCTCACGGGCCGCGTGTCTGAGACCCCTGGTTTATACATAGCGACATTTTTAAAAAAAAACTTTGTATGCAGTGTTATTACATTTTAAATTTCAAAAGAGTTTTGAGGCTCCCATTGTTTTCTTTAATTTGTGAAACGGGTCAAAATGGTAAAGGTTGCCGACCCCTGGCCCAGCCCTACAATGAAGGCGTGCCAACAGCTGTGACCTTGACATGGACATCACAAGCCCATTACAGTGACCTTCAGCTGGAATTCATCTGACATAAGCATAGTTTGTGATGGATCATGAGATGCTGGATGTTACAAAATCACAAGTATGCTTAAACATTAATTACTCTGGTTTATCAAATACCATGATGATGCACCATGGGATGTATGGAAGATGCACTTTAATTCAGGGATTTGAAAATTTAAGAACAAATGTAAAATACCCAAGTTATTATCAAATTACGTATCAAATGGAATGTTACACAACGTATCCCAATTATCTAAGAGGGAGACACTTTTATATCACATTAAAGAACGCAAGCACGTTAATGACAAAGTGACTTATAATAACAAGCATACCATTCTACATTTAAAGAGTGTTCCACACTGTTAAAAAATATATATTTAAGCATGTTTTATGCCTGTCATTAAACCTCAATGACATCTGCGCATCATGCTAACGCGTGGATGGTGGCTACGCGAGCTAGCGGGTTACGTGATACCTGCAGGTGCCTTCCACGCCGGGGCGGCTCTGCCGGCTCAAAACTCCCGTCCTGTTCACGCTGAGAGCACCGCTGTACAGACGACTTAGCGGCGGCCCGGTTCTTTTGGTCCCTGTGATTTGAAGCAAGCCCGAAGGGGTCAACTTCAGTAAGCGGGCTGATCTCAAGAGCGCGGCCATGTTTGCTGTGGCAGGGCGAGAAGAACGAGAGGGCTTCCGTACCACGTGACCCAGAAACACCGCGAGACTTCTTATTTTGACGTGTGGTGTTGCGTCATTGGTTGCCGGACTAAATGAACGCTGATGAACAATGTCAATATGTGCCTCCCTCTCATAAATCCTAAAAAAAAACAATGTATAATAAAAGTAATAAAAAACCCCAATGTATAATAAAAGTAAAACATACATTTTCTAATTGGCTTTACGGTTTCAAATTATCAATTAAAATTACCATGAATTGACTAACGTGGACCCCGACTTAAACAAGTTGAAAAACTTATTAGGGTGTTACCATTTAGTGGTCAATTGTACGGAATATGTACTGTACTGTGCAATCTACTAATAAAAGTCTCAATCAATCAATCAATATTTAAAAATGGTTAAAAGTACTAAAAGCCCTTATATCACATGTGTCAAACTCAAGGCCCGTGGGCCAGATCTGGCCCGCCACATCATTGTATGTGGCCCGCGAAAGCCTGGGAAAAGGGTGTGTTAATAAAATACTTTTTCTTTTTTTTTTCTACAAAACGCAGATAATTATTTCAATTTTGACAGGAAAAAATGCTAATCTTTTCAACGTTATTATGTAATAATGCCAAATATTACATTATTATATGGTGTTACAAAAATATGTTAGTAAAGATAAAAATAACCAGTTGAATATTTGCTTGTCACGTGATCAGAAACACAGTGAGACTTCTCATTTTGACGTATGGTGTTGCGTCATTGGTTGCCGGACTAAATGAATGCTGATGAACAATGTCAATATGTGCCTCCCTCTCATAAAGTTAAGTTAAAGTACCAATGATTGTCACACACACACTAGGTGTGGTGAAATGTGTCCTCTGCATTTGACCCATCCCCTTGTTCACCCCCTGGGAGGTCTAGGGGAGCAGTGGGCAGCAGTGGGCAGCAGCGGTGGCCGCGCCCGGGAATAATTTTTGGTGATTTAAGCCCCAATTCCAACCCTTGATGATGAGTGCCAAGCAGGGAGGTAATGTGTCCCATTTTTATAGTCTTTGGTATGACTCGGCCGGGGTTTGAACTCACAACCTACCGATGTCAGGGCGGACACTCTAACCACTAGGCCACTGAGTAAGTAAATAAATCCTAAAAAAAACCAAAAAAACGTATAATAAAAGTAAAACCTAAATTTTCTAATTGGCTTTACGGTTTCAAATGATCAATTAAATATTGGAAAATGGTCAAAAGTACAAAAGCCCTTAAATCACGTGTCAAACTCAAGGCCCGGGGGGCCAGATCTGGCCCGCCACATCATTGTATGTGGCCCGCGAAAGCCTGGGAAAAGGGTGTGTAAAACAAAAGATAGAAACCTAGAAATTAGTATTACTATTATTTTGTTACAGGGTATTTGTTATACATAAAAGTGTAGTTCATTAAGTAAAACACAAATTCCACCAATTAATGATCTCAAATTATTGATAAAATCTTGGAAAAAGATAAAAAATAGAAAAGCCCTTAAAATATTGTCTTTATTGGAGGAATTTATGTTGTTTTAAATAAGTCTATTTTTTTGGTATTCATTTTATTTTATTTTACATTTTTTGTTTGTGGAAAGATGTTAAATGCTCAACCTCGTAAATATCTGTAATACTGAGACGTATTAGAACTGCCTTAGTTTGTATATTGTCAATATATTACTGTGTAAAAAAAACAACATTGTGTGATAAACACTGAAAGCTTATTCATAAAATGGTATAAAAGAAAACATTTATTTTACAACTAAAATTGTGTAAGGGAACAAAAAAAAAAAGGAAATGGCGAACATGGTTTTTTTTAAATAGAGCCTTTAAAATACTAAAAATAGCCACACAAGAAAGCATTTTCTTAGTTACCATTTTAATTTAATTGGTGTGTTTTTGTGGTAATTCTAAACAAGTTTAACAGAATAAGTCTAAAGAAATGGCTGTTTTATTTTTTTATTTAAAAATATACTTAAAGTGTTAAGTGTGTGTGCAAGCAAACAATGACGTTGATTTAGGAAAAACACAATTACAAAAGCAACTTTCTCAAATTTGTTTTATTTTGTTTACCCATGTTTTGGACTTTATTTCAAAACTGTATGCAAAATATTACATGGTTTTTCAGGTTCAAAATCCTTTGGTCACACAAACTGTGTGTAATGGTCTTGTCGTTTGAAAACAAAGTAAGTAAAAAAAGCCCAATGGGACATGAGAATGCATGAATTACATCGGTATAATATAGCAGGAAAAATAGTACAGCAGCCTTATAAAAATGTTGATAAAAATGTCGGACATGATTAATACCATCAGGAGTGAATGTCTCAGTCATGATGTAATATACCGTACAGGCCAAAAGCTTGGCCACATCTTGTCATTTCAATGTGTTTTCTTCATTTTCATGACTATTTACCTTGTAGATTGTCACTGAAATGCATCAAAAGTATGACACCTGTGAAGTAAAAACCCTTTCAGGTGACTACCGCTTGAAGCTCATGGAGAGAATGCCAAGAGTGTGCAAAGCAGTATTCGGAGCAAAGGGTAGAATACAAAACATGTTTTCAGCTATTTCCCTTTTTTTTTGTTAAGTACTAGGGATGTCCGATAATGGCTTTTTGCCGATATCCGATATTGTCCAACTCTTTAATTATCGATACCGATATCAACCGATACCGATATATACAGTCGTGGAATTAACACATTATTACGCCTAATTTGGACAACCAGGTATGGTGAAGATAAGGTCTTTTTAAAAAATAATAATAAAATAAAATAAGATAAATAAATTAAAAACATTTTCTTGAATAAAAAAGAAAGTAAAACAATATAAAAACAGTTACATAGAAACTAGTAATTAATGAAAATGAGTAAAATTAACTGTTAAAGGTTAGTACTAATAGTGGACCAGCAGCACGCACAATCATGTGTGCTTACGGACTGTATCCCTTGCAGACTGTATTGATCTATATCAGGGGTCACCAACCTTTTTGAAACCAAGAGCTACTTCTTGGGTACTAATTAATGCGAAGGGCTACCAGTTTGATACACACTTGAATAAATCGCCAGAAATAGCTAATTTGCTCAATTTACCTTTAACTGTATGTTATCAATAATAATTAATGATATTTATCTTTGTGGAAACACTGATCATCTTAATGATTTCTCACAATAAATATATATAGAAACAGATAAATATCAATATGCAACACTTTATTTTTATATTTTCTCTAAGTGCACATTTTTCAAATTGAACATTTTCAAATGATCACTTCTAAGACAGTCTTGTGAAATCACAATACCCCATTTTAACTAGCTAGCCACTAACATGTTTTAACAAATCATGAATTACTTTGCACCATGTTTGTACAAATAATAACTCATGTAAAATACAAAAGTCAACTCTCAATGTTTTAAATAAATCATGTCACACTTTGAACTGGACACCAAATATGTTATCTGTTTCTTTGTCAGTTAGTGAAGACCAAGTCTTTAAAATATTTTCTTGGATTTTCAAATTCTATTTGAGTTTTGTCTCGCTTAGAATTAAAAGTGTCGAGCAAAGCGAGACCAGCTTGCTAGTAAATAAATACAATTTAAAAAATAGAGGCAGCTCACTGGTAAGTGCTGCTATTTGAGCTATTTTTAGAACAGGCCAGCGGGCTACTCATCTGGTCCTTACGGGCTACCTGGTGCCCGCGGGCACCGCGTTGGTGACCCCTGATCTATATTGATATATAATGTAGGAACCAGAATATTAATAACAGAAAGAAACAACCCTTTTGTGTGAATGAGTGTGAAAGAGTGTAAATGGGGGAGGGAGGTTTTTTGGGTTGGTGCACTAATTGTAAGTGTATCTTGTGTTTTTTTATGTTGACTTAATTAAAAAAAAACCAAAAAAAAAAAAACGATACCGATAATTAAAAAAACGATACCGATAATTTCCGATATTACATTTTAAAGCATTTATCAGACATCTCCATTAAGTACATAACTCCACTTGTTCATTCATAGTTTTGATGCCTTCAGTTACAATCCACAATGTAAATAGTCATGAAAATAAAGAAAACGCATTGAACTTTTGGTCTGTACTGTATTATTTTAAAAAAAATGATGGTTTGAAAGTTAAGTGCTTTCAACAACATAATTATTACAGCAGGTCAACATTAATGGTTTGCTTACATTTACCGGTATCCTTTTTATTTTTATGGACTTCCGTGACTTAGCTCAATTCTTGGATCAACTTACTATTCCCTTTCCTCTTTCCTTTCTTAAAGCTCTCCTCAACAAGCGCTTTTGTTTTCTCCACACTCTCCCTGCCGCTCTCTCGCCTGCTGCGCTCGCTCCACAGCTCCAAAGCCAGTCGGCGAGTCCGCTGAGAATTATCCATCGTCCATGCTTGGAAGAATTCACACTTCTTGGAAGCCAGGAAGTATTTCTGTCTCTTTGCACCTTCGTCGCCGTCCTTGGAGAGGGCCGCTCTGGCTTTGGAGAGTGCCGAGCGGAGCTGACTCAAGGCCGCCAGGGTGTAGCCTGTGGCGTCCTTGTTGTCTCGCCCGGTCATGATGTGAGCGGCGCTTTCCGCTGCCCAGTCTGTGGCGCGGGACTCCTCTTTGTCAAGGTAGCCTCCTGCCAGAATGAGAGTCTCTGCGCAATGTACGGCTTCTTGGGTGGAAATGAAAACCCTGCTGGAACTCAGCGCCTCAGACAAGGCGAGCACGGTGTCACAGAACTCGCTCAGGAGCGTGTCGACGTCCCCGTTAAACAGACGCAAAGTGAAACTGTAGCAATAAAGAGCATTGACTAAACCATAGCAGACTAATGGAGATGGATTTGGACATAAGTGACCCAGTTTGGGGATCTTGGAAGAAATCGAAGGCATACAGCAGGCTGCTGAGCTTCCTCTTGTCATTGCCTCCTTTTTATTCCTGCCTTGGGACTTTTTTGCTTTACAGTCCTGATTCTGAACCGTCTCTGGTGGTGATGCACCATTCTCCTGCTTGTTCACCTCCTCCTCTAGCACCTCCACCAGTGCGCTCCTTCCAACCTTGTGCTCCTCCCACCAAGGCCTCCACACGGGGATCAACCTACCCAGAGCGCCGCCCTTCATCAGACTCACAAACCTCTCTTTCTCCTGGCTGTCAAGGAGCGCCCACAGCTCCTCCTCAGAGAGCTGGTCAAGATCCAGCTCTGATAGACGCTCAGTCATGCCTTCTGGCGGCTCCTCGTCTCCTCCCTGTCCTCCGAGCTCTTCCAGCTTTCTCATAATGGCCTCGATCTCTGCTGCGCTGCCTGCTCCCGACTCCTGAAGCTCGGCCAATCTGGACAGAAGCTCCATAACTTCAATGTTCTCCTCTTTTTCCTGCAAAATACCGGCTTCTCTTAACACACGTCCCATCCCTCCATCGGTCATTTGCGCCTTTTGTCTCAGCCCGAGGAGAATCTCCTGCATTTTCTCCTTCCCTTCACGCTCGGTTTTGCCCATGTTCTTCAGCTCCTGCAGAACAGACTCCTTGTAGAACTCCTCAGAGCACAAGGAGTGACCAGGGCTCCTGTAGCAAGCCACGCCGCAGTACCTCAGGTTGCACCGAGGGCAAGTGTAGCATGCGGGTTTGCAATCACACAACATGCACACAGAGCCCGGTTTGGGGTTTTCCCCGCCAGCTTCGTGATTTGTAGCAGGAGTGAGAAGGTCCTCCAGTCCAGGAGTAGACCCCCTCGCAGGAAGCAGTATTCCCTCCTTGTTGACTGACGGGTCGTCGTGGCTGTCGTCTGCCCATAAACTCTCGTCTTTTGGAGCGATGTCTGTCAGTAGACTCCTTACAGAAGGAGGTAGTGTCCGTCTAATTATCGGATTCATTGTTGAAGAACAGGAAAATCGATCGAAGTCGGATATCTGAGACGTAAACGAAACATGTGTCATGTTACAGTGATGTCGGACATGCATTTAAAAAGTCAGCTAAAACACAGCGAGTGTATTATCGGTAATACATCAACACATTCGATAAAAAAATTCGACACCAGTTTTGGCAATTGAAAAAGGTATAAATGGTTCACTCACTCGCATTTGTCGTGTGATGTCGCTTGGGTCAGTGGGTCGCCATATTGGATAACGATGACGTCATTTTAAAGTGACAGTGTCCCTTTTTTAAACGACTGGTGTTTTTTTAAAAGTTAAGTTAAAGTTAAAGTACCAATGATTGTCACACACACACTAGGTGTGGCGAAATGTGTCCTCTGCATTCGACCCATCCCCTTGTTCACCCCCTGGGAGGTGAGGGGAGCAGTGGGCAGCAGCGGGGCCACGCCCGGGAATCTTTTTTGATTGATTGATTAATTGAGACTTTTATTAGTAGATTGCACAGTACAGTACATATTCCGTACAATCGACCACTGAATGGTAACACCCGAATAAGATTTTCAACTTGTTAATCAATTCATGGTTCAAGGGTTCAAGGAACTTTACAGTCATACCAGCACCCACCAGCAGAGATCACAAAATATCCCAGGTTTATCCCAATAAGTACCATAAGTACGGTAATATGTACATATTAATTTAAATAAAATAGGATATAAATAGCAGGGTCAGCACGGTAGAACAGGGGTTAGTGCATGTGCCTCACAATACGAAGGTCCTGGGTAGTCCTGGGTTTAATCATGGGCTCGGGATCTTTCTGTGTGGAGTTTGCATGTTCTCCCCGTGACTGCGTGGGTTCCCTCTGGGTACTCCGGCTTCCTCCCACCTCCAAAGACATGCACCTGGGGATAGGTTGATTGGCAACACTAAATTGGCCCTAGTGTGTGAATGTGAGTGTGAATGTTGTCTGTCTATCTGTGCTGGCCCTGTGATGAGGTGGCGACTTGTCCAGGGTGTACCCCGCCTTCCGCCCGAATGCAGCTGAGATAGGCTCCAGCACCCCCTGCGACACCAAAAAGGGACAAGCGGTAGAAAATGGATGGATGGATGGATATAAATAGCATAGGTTCCCAGCAAGCACACGGCTTTAAAACAGGGGTAGGGAACCTATGGCTCTCGAGCCAGATGTGGCTCTTTTAATGGCTGCATCTGGCTCTCAGATAAATCTTAGCTGGCCTTGCTTAACACGATAAGTAATGAATAATTCCGCTGGCAATCAGTGTTAAAAATAACGTTCAAAATATAAAACATCCTCATGCATTTTTTAATCCATCCATCCGTTTTCTACCGCACCTGTTCAAGAAGTCGCATTAATGGTAAGAAGTGTTTTATTTATTATTAGTTAGCTTCAGAATAACAATGTTATTAAAAAAAATAAGAGACTTATCATACTACAGTAGAAGCATTTCAGTCCCATCTTAAAACTTATTTGTATACTCTAGCCTTTAAATAGACCCCCTTTTTAGACCAGTTGATCTGCCGTTTATTTTATTTTCTGCCACCCTCTCCCTTGTGGAAGGGGGGGGGGGGGCACAGGTCTGGTGGCCATGGATGAAGTGCTGGCTGTCCAGAGTTGAGACCCGGGGTGGACCGCTCGCCTGTGCATCGGTTGGGGACATCTCTGCGCTGCTGACCCGTCTCCGCTCGGGATGGTCTCCTGGTGTCCCCACTATGGACTGGTCTCTCACTATTATGTTAGATCCACTATGGACTGGTCTTTCACAATATTATGCTAGACCCACTCGACGTCACCCACATCTGCGGTCCTCTCCAAGGTTTCTCATAGTCATTCACATTGACATCCCACTGGGTTGTGAGTTTTTCCATGCCCTTATGTGGGATCTGAAACGAGGATGTCGTTGTGGCTTGTGCAGCCCTTTGAGACACTTGTGATTTAGGACTATATAAATAAACATTGATTGACTGATTGATTGATACTCTAAAAATTTAGATTTATTGTGATTGTAATGCGAAAACAAGACAACTTGAAGTATCTTTTGACACACAAAAACCTGTGCCCTTACCATGAATTGATTTACGTGGACCCCGACTTAAACAAGTTGAAAAACTTATCCGGGTGTTATTATTTAGTGGTCAATTGTACGGAATATGTACTGTACTGTGCAATACAACTACATCGTTGAAACAACATGCTTTTTGACAACGTTTGTCCAATGTCAGGTCGTGACGTTGATTTGACCATTGAAATCTGGTCATTTCCGTGGATCCAACGTTAGACACCAACGTTGTCTCAATTTACAAATACAATTATTTTGCAACGTTGTTTCAAAATAAATTTTAAAGGACATGTATGTAAAATCAACGTTGTATCATAGTCTTGTGCCTGCTGGGTTAGTATGAATATGTTGTCAATAGAATTGAATACATAGAACAATACAATAGACTTTGACCCCATGTAGTGCAAATATAATGTAAAGCAATGACAGAAAATTAAGCTAAAATTTAAATAAAATTAAATTTAAAAAAAAAAATAAATAAATACAATTCAAGTTTTTTCTCGCCCTGTTGTGGGATCTGAGCCAGGGATGTCATTGTGGTTTGTGCAGCCCTTTGAGACACTTGTGATTTAGGGCTATATAAATAAGCTTTGATTGATTGATTGATTGACTTATACCGCTTGTCCTCTTTAGTTAAGGTGGAGCCTACCCCAACTCATTTCGGCTGACCTTAAACTGGTCCCTGGTCAGTCAATTACAAAGGACATATACACTACCGTTCAAAAGTTTGGGGTCACATTGAAATGTCCTTATTTTTGAAGGAAAAGCACTGTACTTTTCAATGAAGATAACTTTAAACTAGTCTTAACTTTAAAGAAATACACTCTATACATTGCTAATGTGGTAAATGACTATTGTAGATGCAAATGTCTGGTTTTTGGTGCAATATCTACATAGGTGTATAGAGGCCCATTTCCAGCAGCTATCACTCCAGTGTTCTAATGGTACAATGTGTTTGCTCATTGGCTCAGAAAGCTAATTGATGATTACAAAACCCTTGTGCAATCATGTTCACGCATCTGAAAACAGTTTAGCTCGTTACAGAAGCTACAAAACTGACCTTCCTTTGAGCAGATTGAGTTTCTGGAGCATCACATTTGTGGGGTCAATTAAACGCTCAAAATGGCCAGAAAAAGAGAACTTTCATCTGAAACTCGACAGTCTATTCTTGTTCTTAGAAATGAAGGCTATTCCACAAAATTGTTTGGGTGACCCCAAACTCTTGAACGGTAGTGTAAAAAAACAAAACAAGTATTCACACTCACATTCAAACCAATCGAGCAGAAGAGTCTCCATTTAGCTAATATACTGTATATGGTATGTGGAAGTAAGTCACATAGTAACCCATTACGCGACGTAAGGAAAAAGAGTATTGCTACAATAAAAAAAAAAACAGTTATGCAACAAAAATATAAAACAATGTTTTTATTTCTAAAATGTCCTGTCAGTCTAATTGCATCCATGCACAGCTGTCTGTTTTCATAGGTGTCCTTTTGACTCTGCAGTGCGTCCACATCTCCCACCAAGACGTTTGCTTCGAGGTGATCGTCTCCCGCGGGGGAGTCAACCACGCTAAAGGTCACGCAGGTGGGGACTTGTCACACGGCTGTCCACCCCTCGCCGGGCTAAAGGGTCCCCATGCTGCATAACATACCCTGTGGGGCAGGGGGAGAGGGAGAGACGGGGGTCTTAAGGTTGACGTGTGCCATGCTGCCCCTGGCTGCCGTGTGCCAGCAGTCTGCTGTCTTCTCCTGTGCCCTGTCTCCCACCTGGCATGTTCTGTGATGTCGCATTTTAGTTGGACACCACTGGATCTACAAACTCCGGGTAAGTAGATCCTCGCCTTCTTCGATCTCATTCAGTCACCAACAAGGACACAGTCAAAGCCTCACGGGTAATCGGAAATTACAAACCCCGTTTCCATATGAGTTGGGAAATTGTGTTAGATGTAAATATAAACGGAAAACAATTATTTGCAAATCCTTTTCAACCCATATTCAATTGAATGCACTACAAAGACAAGATATTTGATGTTCAAACTGATAAACTTTATTTTTGTTTTGCAAATAATAATTAACTTAGAATTTCATGGCTGCAACACATGCCAAAGTAGTTGGGAAAGGGCATGTTCACCACTGTGTTACATGGCCTTTCCTTTTAACAACACTCAGTAAACGTTTGGGAACTGAGGAGACACATTTTCTAAGCTTCTCAGGTGGAATTCTTTCCCATTCTTGCTTGATGTACAGCTTAAGTTGTTCAACAGTCCGGGGGTCTCCGTTGTGGTATTTTAGGCTTCATAATGCGCCACACATTTTCAATGGGAGACAGGTCTGGACTACAGGCAGGCCAGTCTAGTACCCGCACTCTTTTACTATGAAGCCACGTGGATGTAACACATGGCTTGGCATTGTCTTCCTGAAATAAGCAGGGGCGTCCATGGTAACGTTGCTTGGATGGCAACATATGTTGCTCCAAAACCTGTATGTACCTTTCAGCATTAATGGCACCTTCACAGATGTGTAAGTTACTCATGTCTTGGGCACTAATACACCCCCATACCATCAAAGATGCTGGCTTTTCAACTTTGCGCCTATAAAAATCCGGATGGTTCTTTTCCTCTTTGGTCCGGAGGACACGACATCCACAGTTTCCAAAAACAATTTGAAATGTGGACTCGTCAGACCACAGAACACTTTTCCACTTTGTATCAGTCCATCTTAGACGAGCTCAGGCCCAGCGAAGCCGACGGCATTTCTGGGTGTTGTTGATAAACGGTTTTCGCCTTGCATAGGAGAGTTTTAACTTGCACTTACAGATGTAGCGACCAACTGTAGTTACTGACAGTGGTTTTCTGAAGTGTTCCTGAGCCCATGTGGTGATATCCTTTACACACTGATGTCGCTTGTTGATGCAGTACAGCCTGAGGGATCGAAGGTCACGGGCTTAGCTGCTTACGTGCAGTGATTTCTCCAGATTCTCTGAACCCTTTGATGATATTACGGACCGTAGATGGTGGAATCCCTAAATTCCTTGCAATAGCTGGTTGAGAAAGGTTTTTCTCAAACTGTTCAACAATTTGCTCACGCATTTGTTGACAAAGTGGTGACCCTCGCCCCATTCTTGTTTGTGAATGACTGAGAATTTCATGGAATCTACTTTTATACCCACCTGTTCCCAGTTTGCCTGTTCACCTGTGGGATGTTCCAAATAAGTGTTTGATGAGCATTCCTCAACTTTATCAGTATTTATTGTCACCTTTCCCAACTTCTTTGTCGAGTGTTGCTGGCATCAAATTCTAAAGTTATTGATTATTTGCACAACAATTTTTTTTATCAGTTTGAACATCAAATATGTTGTCTTTGTAGCATATTCAAATGAATATGGGTTGAAAATGATTTGCAAATCATTGTATTCCATTTATATTTACATCTAACACAATTTCCCAACTCATATGGAAACGGGGTTTGTATAAAACTCTTTAAAAAAAATGCACATTTCCTCCACTCTGGTGTTAAAAAAAAAGTCTCCTCACTAAGAGAGCCACAACAAGAGCTGCATGCCACTCCAGAGCCTTGGGTTTAGAGCAGGGCTGTTCAACTGGCGCGTTTTGCAGGCCTAATTCGGCCCGGGAATGACACCCGACCGGCCCGTGAGTTCAGTTAAAAAAATGGTGAGAAACTAACATTTTTGCAGCAGATTCCTGAAATACCTGACCATCTTTTTGCAGCAGGTCCTTAAAAGGGGAACTGCATGTTACGTACGGCGGGGGAAGGAGAGGACACCACAACCAGGATCAGGTCAACAGGTTTATTTAATTTTAAACCTTTGATGAGTGTGTGAGAGGTGTATGCTACTCTAAGTGTTTGGTGCAAAACGATGTGTAGAATTAACAATGTGAATGTTACCAGAGTTTGTTGGAAGTGCGTGTTGGATGAATGCTTCGTCAGTCCAGAGGGGCAAGGCAAGGAGGTAGTTTGCAGCACCTCTCAAGCTCCATTAGGTTGGATGGGAATGTTGGTTTTCATCCAGGATGTCTCTGTACATGGCTGAATTATTTTTTTTCAAACTTGGTACGCTGACAGTAGTTTGGGGACCCCTGGTTGAGCTTATCAAAAATAGTCAATTTTAGGGCTTTATATGCGTCTACGTCCATTACTCCATGTTATGCCTTTCGGGGCTTACCTTCTAAGAATAGCAGAAAACTGCGTAATCTCCAACAGCTCTCTTCGTTGCTTTGTTGGGTCTGCTCCTGTCTCTGGCCATGCTCCCCCCACCCTAGCAGACAATGGCGTGGAACACCGCAGAGGCCACCACAGTGTATATGTTTTTGTTATTGTTGTTAAACTTTTGTGGCTGTGTGTAGAAGTGACTGGTTGCATCAGCTCTGCTCTTTTAATGTCTTTAAAGGCCTACTGAAATTAATTTTTTTTATTTAAACGGGGATAGCAGATCCCTTCTATGTGTCATACTTGATCATTTCGCGATATTGCCATATTTTTGCTGAAAGGATTTAGTAGAGAACATCGACGATAAAGTTCGCAACTTTTGGTCGCTGATAAAAAAAAGCCTTGCCTGTACCGGAAGTAGCGTGACATCGCAGGTTGAAGGGCTCCTCACATTTCCCCATTGTTTACACCAGCAGCGAGAGCGATTCGGACCGAGAAAGCGACGATTACCCCATTTATTTGAGCGAGGATGAAAGATTCGTGGATGAGGAACGTGAGAGTGAAGGACGAGAGTGCAGTGCAGGACGTATCTTTTTTCGCTCTGACCGTAACTTAGGTAAAAGGGCTCATTGGATTCCACACTTTCTCCTTTTTCTATTGTGGATCATGGATTTGTATTTTAAACCGCCTCGGATACTATATCCTCTTGAAAATGATTCCCGGGCGCGGCGCCGCTGCTGCCCACTGCTCCCCAAGGGGATGGGTCAAATGCAGAGGACAAATTTCATCACATCTAGTGTGTGTGTGACAATCATTGGTACTTTAATCTTTAATCTTTAATCTTAAAATGAGAGTCGAGAACGCGAAATGGACATTCACAGTGACTTTTATCTCCACGACAATACATCGGCGAGGCACTTTAGCTACGGAGCTAACGTGATAGCATTGGGCTTAACTGCAGATAGAAACAAAATAAATAAACCCCTGACTGGAAGGATAGACAGAAAATCAACAATACTATTAAACCATGGGCATGTAACTACACGGTTAATGCTTTCCAGCCTGGCGAAGCTTAACAATGCTGTTGCTAACAACGCCATTGAAGCTAACTTAGCTACGAGACCTCACAGAGCTATGCTAAAAACATTAGCTATCCACCTATGACAGCCAGCCCTTATCTGCTCATCAACACCCGTGCTTACCTGCGTTCCAGCGATCGACGGAGCGACGAAGGACTTCACGCGGTCATCGATGCGGTCGGCGGCTAGCGTCGGATAGCGCGTCTACTATCCAAGTCAAAGTCCTCCTGGTTGTGTTGCTGCAGCCAGCCGCTAATACACCGATACCACCTACAGCTTTCTTCTTTGCAGTCTTCATTGTTCATTAAACAAATTGCAAAAATTCACTAACACAGATGTCCAGAATACTGTGGAATTTTGAGATGAAAACAGAGTTTTTTTGTATTGGATTCAAAGGTGTACCAATACTTCCGTTTAACTAGTGACGTCACGCGCATATGTCATCATACAAAGACGTTTTCAACCTGAAGTTTAGCGGGAAATTTAAAATTGCACTTTATAAGTCAACCCGGCCGTATTGGCATGTGTTGCAATGTTAAGATTTCATCATTGATATATAAACTATCAGACTGCGTGGTCGCTAGTAGTGGGTTTCAGTAGGCCTTTAATGTCCTTTGTGTTCTTTGATTTTTCCCTCTTACACACATGTTTATGTGTGCTATGGCTATGCGTTTTTTCCCCCCCTTGGCTTCAGTCTGGACCCCCTCTACAGGGGCCCAGGCTTAAACTGAAATGTTTTATTTTTCTTTCTCTAGAAGTCGCTTAAGCGCTCAAATATAAATTCCATGGGCGGAATTAATTTTCTAAAAGATCCTGAGGGTTATGTGAAGAAGTGTAAAATCAGTGTCCTACAGCGTCCAACAGAGGCCTTTTAGTGCGGTTGAGCAATCTCACTTATTCAAAAAACCTTTTCGTCTTTGTCATCAGGAGGAAATGGGAGTGTTAGAACATACATGACAAGTTATTAATGCACAAGGTAGCAATAAACATCCAGTAGTAATAACCTCACTTTATTGGTGGACAGTGTGCAGTATTCGCCTGCGCTGCATCCTCTTTTTCATGAATGGACCCCGGAATGTTTGCTCAGCTCCCCCGTGCACGAAAGCATCAATGCACCCTTTGAATAATTCACCCCCCCACCGGATCCATTATTTACATATTATTTTGTCCTTCCTTCCTCCTCCTCGCCTTTGCAGGAAGTCATCCTCTTTCCTTCAATCGGCAACCTTTGCGGGTCACTTGGTGCACGCGGGAAGGAGTTGCCGCGTCGCCGTGCGTGTGGACGGCGTACGTGTGCATGTGAGTGTGCACGGAGGCGTGCAAAGGTAGATGGAGCGCTGGCCTCTCTGTGACCTGAAGTAGATGTTGGCAGCGGAGACACGTCGCCAATGCACTCACAGGACACACACTGCAAAAACTGAAATCTAAGTAAGATTAAATATCTCAAATAAGGGTGATATTTGCTTATTTTCTGTCTGATAAGATAATTCTTCTCACTAAGCAGATTTTATGTTAGAGTGTTTTACTTGTTTTAAGGGTTTTGGTCCTAAATGATCTTAGTAAGATATTACAACTTGTTGCTGAGATTTTCTGACCTTTATTGAGTAAAACATGCTTGAAACTAGAATATCAACTGTTGCAAAGCTGTGTCATTATTCCTTTTTTAAAGGAATAATTTGTTATTTCAAGCATGAAAAAAAAAATTCATGATTTTGACACAATTGTGTCTCATAATTAAAATAGATGACAGCCAAATGGACTTTGCTGTTTTATTTTCAATGAAACAATAGAAAATACGCACTCATATAGTAGTACAGTTGTTATTAGTGAGAATATACTTATTATAAGGTATTTTTGAGTTCATTGATGTTAGCTAATTTAACTTGTTTTGGAAAGTCTTGACAAGCCAAATTTTCTTGTTCTATTGGCAGATCATTTTGCTTAGTTCAAATAAAATACCCCTAATTTTTGTATTTTTTTTTCTTGTTTTTGAACACTGACTTTTTGCAGTGCAACATTGGGTAAACATGTGACGTTCCTCAAAGTCACTACAGTAAGCTTGTTGAAAACAAGCTAAACCATTATAAACTATAATAAAGCTGAGTTTTAAGTTATCCATTGTGGCTGTAATGGTGCAGAACTTAAAGGCCTACTGAAACCCACTACTACCAACCACGCAGTCTGATAGTTTATATACCAATGATGAAATCTTAACATTGCAACACATGCCAATACGGCCGGGTTAACTTATAAAGTGCAATTTTAAATTTCCCGCTAAACTTCCGGTTGAAAACGTCTATGTATGATGACGTATGCGCGTGACGTCAATCGTTGAAACGGAAGTATTCGGACCCCATTGAATCCAATACAAAAAGCTCTGTTTTCATCTCAAAATTCCACAGTATACTGGACATCTGTGTTGGTGAATCTTTTGCAATTTGTTTAATGAACAATGAAGACTGCAAAGAAGAAAGTTGTAGGTGGGATCGGTGTATTAGCGGCGGACTACAGCAACACAACCAGGAGGACTCTGAGATGGATAGCAGACGCGCTAGCCGCCGACCTCACCTTGACTTCCTCCGTCTCCGGGCCACCGACCGCATCTATGATCGGGTGAAGTCTTTCGTCGCTCCGTCGATCGCTGGAACGCAGGTGAGCACGGGTGTTGATGAGCAGATGAGGGCTGGCTGGCGTAGGTGGATAGCTAATGTTTTTGGCATAGCTCTGTTAGGTCCCGTTGCTAAGTTAGCTTCAATGGCGTCGTTAGCAACAGCATTGTTAAGCTTCGCCAGCCTGGAAAGCATTAACCGTGTATTTACATGTCCATGGTTTAATAGTATTGTTGATTTTCTGTCTATCCTTCCAGTCAGGGGTTTATTTCTTTTGTTTCTATCTGCATTTAAGCCCGATGCTATCACGTTAGCTCCGTAGCTAAAGAGCTTCACCGATGTATTGTCGTGGAGATAAAAGTCACTGTGAATGTCCATTTCGCGTTCTCGACTCTCATTTTCAAGAGGATATAGTATCCGAGGTGGTTTAAAATACAAATCCGTGATCCACAATAGAAAAAGGAGAGAGTGTGGAATCCAATGAACCCTTGTACCTAAGTTACGGTCAGAGCGAAAAAAGATACGTCCTGCACTGCACGCTAGTCCTTCACTCTCACGTTCCTCATCCTCGAATCTTTCATCCTCGCTCAAATTAATGGGGTAATCGTCGCTTTCTCGGTCCGAATCTCTCTCGCTGCATTGAAAACAATGGGAAAATGTGAGCAGCCCTTCCTCCTGTGACGTCACGCTACTTCCGGTACAGGCAAGGCTTTTTTTATCAGCGACCAAAAGTTGTGAACTTTATCGTCGATGTTCTCTACTAAATCCTTTCAGAAATATGGCAATATCGCGAAATGATCAAGTATGACACATAGAATGGATCTGCTATCCCCGTTTAAATAAAAACATTTAATTTCAGTAGGCCTTTAACTGGCCATGGGGACGGCTTGGCGCGGTTGGGAGAGTGGCTGTGCCCGCAACCTGAGGGTTCCTGGTTCAATCCCCACCTTCTACCAACCTCGTCACGTCCGTTGTGTCCTTGAGCAAGACACTTCACCCTTGCTCCTGATGGGTCGGGGTTAGGGTCTTTTTGTTTTCCAGTGTTAGATATGAGACGGTTCCGTAGCCACTCTCACTGGCATCCGAAAAGTGATGCAGCTGTGAGTGTGTGATTTGACCAAAGTGTGTAGGCTTCATGCACCGGTCAACTTTAAACTCCTTCATTTTGCTGAGATCTGCTAGCCATCCTGTCCACTGTTGAGAGAAAACGTGTGGTATGGTTTCATCCCATTCAAGCTTTTCCTTGCAGAGCTCCTGCATAATCATTTTGGCTGGCAGAGTAAATGGTCCTAGAAATCCTAAAGGGTCGTATACAGAGCTGACCACAGACAAAATGCCACGTCTAGTGTGTGGTCTTTCTGGTACAACAACTGTGAACTTGAACACATCAGTTTCCACACACCAGTGTAGTCCTAGGGCTCTTTCCATTGGTAGATTGTCCTTGTCCAAATCCAACTCCTTGATTTCTTTAGCCCTGTGCTCTTGTGGAATAGATGTTAATACAGCACGGCTGTTGCTGATCCATTTGGACAGAGTAAACCCACCCATTTGGCAGAGAGCAGTCAGATATTTGACTAATTGTACTGCTTCTTGTTCTGTGGGAATCGAACGTAAACAGTCATCTACATAAAAGTTACGGCGTACTGTGTCTGTCACCTCAGG
This sequence comes from Entelurus aequoreus, assembly GCF_033978785.1. Taxonomy (NCBI): domain Eukaryota; kingdom Metazoa; phylum Chordata; class Actinopteri; order Syngnathiformes; family Syngnathidae; genus Entelurus; species Entelurus aequoreus. Next base: position 60,102,774 of record NC_084739.1, read on the forward strand.
TGGAAAATGAGCTTGGTTGTCTTCAGCAGTTTTCCTCAAAGCGAAATTTGCACAACTTGGTGATGACACAGCTCCAAATAGATGTACCTTCATCCTATATTCAGTCAGATCTTGCTGCATATCACCGTCAGGCCACCATAAGAATCTCAGGTAGTCGACATGCTTATCAGACACCTTAACCTGATGGAACATGGCTTTAATGTCTGCCATCAAGGCAACCGGTTCTTGTCTGAATCTGATGAGGACTCCGATAAGTGAGTTGGTAAGATCAGGACCCTGAAGTAGTTCACAGTTCAGTGATGTTCCTTTAAAGACTGCACCACAGTCAAAAACAACTCTTAATGTTCCTTTTTTTGAGTGGTGCACACCATGATGTGGAATATACCAGAGTCTTCCATCTTTTCTATTCAGCTGGTCTGCTGGTACCAATTCAGCATAGCCACTGTCAATCATATCTGTGAGGAAAGATGTATATTCTTTATGGAACTTTTCATTTTTGTTGAACTTGCGTTTCAGGCTCCGGATGCGTTGCTCTGCAATACGACGGTTGTTCGGCATGATGGGATCTTCTTTTTTAAAAGGTAAGTTTAAACAGTAATGTTCATCTTTAATCTTTGCAGAGTGACTCACAATATCAAGAAACTTTTCCTCTTCTCTTGACATTTCCTCTGTTTCCTTACTGGATCTTTCACTGAAATCTTGGTTGTACTGTTTGACTAATAACTCCTCCAGGTTTAGAATAGATATTCTATTGACATCAGCAACAGGGCAGCCATTATGCCTGCTGGTGTCATCTCCTTTTAAAGGACCAAAAATGACCCATCCCAATAGGGTCCTCACTGCGTATGGCCCATCTTCCTGGCTATTGACCACCTCCCAGGGTTCCAGTACCTTAGAGGCATTCGTGCCAATGAGGAGATCGATGTCAGAGTCAATTTCAGGTAATGTGATATGATTTAGATATGGCCAGTGTTTCAAATCCTGCTGTTTTGGAATATTGTGTGGTGAAACTGGCATGGTTTTGTGTGTAAATACATCAGGCAATTGAATAAAGTCATTCGTATTTATCCCGGCTATTTCCAGTCCAGTGATGTGGTAGCTGGTTTCGGGTTTCACTTGATTCATGGTTTTGAGAAGGATGTTTGTTCTTTGTCCTGTAATGTTCAGTCTTTGCATCAGTTTTTCTGTGCAGAATGTGGAGGTGCTTCCATGATCCAAAAATGCATATGTTTGTAACGCTGTGTCTCCCTTGTTGCTTTTAACTTGTACAGGTACAATGGAGTAGATGGGGGGGTCATCCCCGGCCCCAATATGACCACAAGTATGCTTGGGAGGTGGGACAACAGTATTGGTTCCAATTGATTTGGTTTGTGTTTGTTCTGTCTGTTCAATGTGGAGTATTTGTGGATGTTGTTGTTTACAGATTATACATAATAGACGATTTCTGCAGTCTCGACTTAAATGTCCTATTTTCAGACAGCCAAAACAGACTCCTTTTTCCTTTAAGAAGTCTATTTTTTCTTTGTGCTTCTTCCTCTTGAATTGTGGACAGCACTCCAGTGTGTGACCACTCTTCTTACAGAAAAGGCAACTGTGAGATTTGACAATCACATTCCTTTTTCCTTCATTTGACTCCACAGTTTTTATGGGTATTAATGTTGTTGCAAAGCTGCTTCTTGGACTTGACTTTACCCTTGGCTTAGGGACGGATGAGGGTTTGACAGTTGATTGCTTAGTGTCCTGAATGTTACCAAACAGTGGATCAGAGAGTATTTTGACTTGTTTTTCAATAAAGTTCACAAGGTCTGGGAAAATGGCACGATGGCCTTGCTTCTCCTGTAGGTCACAGGCCTTGTTCCTCCACTGCTCTCTGAGCTTGTATGGAAGCTTTAGGATGATGGTCCTCATATTAGAAACAACATTCATTTCTTCCATATAGGCCAGATTTCCCATTGCATCGGAACAACTTCTGAGGAATAGAGAGAATGCTCTCAATCCTTTTATATCCTCCAATTTAATTGTTCCCCAGGAAAAAGCCTTTTCCATATATGCTGTTGCAATATGATATTCATTACCAAAATGTTCCTTGAGTAGCTGTCTTGCCTTCTGGTAGCCCTGGGACGGAGGCATATGTTGGCAACTTTGAACCAGCTCTTTTGGATGCCCTTTAGTATATTGTTCCAAATAATGCAAACAGTCATAGGTGTCACACTTTTTCTCCACTCCATATTCAAATGCCCTTATAAAGGTTTCATACTGAAACGGATCTCCATCAAACACAGGTACGTCTCTTGATGGTAAAGAGGAATGGACATTCTGCTTAACCAATAAGGCATTGAAATCATGTTGTGCTTTTAGTAAATCAAGAATGTGATCTTTTTGATGGCATTTGTGACAGGGGATGTAGTGTGACCTGTATGACCTTTAACATCCTCTTTTTTCATTTGTACAGTTGATTTTGACAGATTGTCAGTTTGCATTAAAGAGAGAGCAGCCTGTCTTGGAGTCATGTAATGAGCTTCGGTATATTTTTCATATATGAATTGTTTTGGCTTCCCAACCTGTGTGTCAGAGAGGGGCATTGTTTTCTTTGGAGCGGCAGCTCCCTTGTGGGATTCAGAGCTCATTCTTGACACTCTTGATCCTTCCCTAGATCCCATGGTTGCAAAAACTTGCTCCCTTGCATTTGCTGCTGCCAGCTTGGTTTCCATTTCCAACTTTTCCTTTTCCATTCTGAGTTGTTCCTGTTGTTTTGCGAATTGTTCCTGTTGAATTCTTTGTTGTGATTCAATTTGATGTTTTTTCTCCAATGCAGCAGCCTCTGCCATGAGAGCAGCCTTTTCGGCCTGGGCTCGAATGCGAGCAGATGAGGTAGAAGAGGTTGTTGATATGGAACTGCGTGTGATTGAGACATTCGATGGTCTGTCCTGGGCTCCAATATCAGAAAGTGTAACACATAAATGTTCATCATGGGCAAGTGGGACATGCATTTCATCTTGGACTTGCGTTTCAACTGAGCCATGTGTTGCAGAGACATGCAATTGTGACTCCTCTTCAACAGGGGCAGTGTCATGTGTGGTTAGCCTTTTCACTTCTGATAACCATTCATGCACAAGTTTTATGAAACCTTCTAGTATCTTAATCTTTTCTTGAAACCAGTCATTTTTTCTATCAAGTTCCTCTTCAGGCAATGGTAAGGCAATCAATGAGGAATGATTTTCCCTTGCCTCTCCACACAAATGAATCAATTCATCCAAGTGACCTCTTACAGCATTTGCATTTTCATCATTTTCATTTGAATGCATGAGTTGTTTCATTGTGTCCCTTATTTTAGCAGCTTTTTTAACACATGCTCCTATTGCTTTATGATAATTGTCAACTTTCATTTCCAAGCCTTTGGCAGTATACGTTATGGCTCTTTTTCCCTTTCCAAAATATTGTACATTTTCCTTTTCAGGATCCACATTTTCGCCACCTTGTGGCTGTACATCATATTTGCCACCAGACATAATTGGCCAAGTCTCTCCCTTGTGCTGCTTTCAGCTCCACACAACTCACCCTATAGAGCTGGCAGGTGTTTCCAATCACCCTGGCTGATGAGCAGCAGCGTGGCCGTGGCACAGTTTGTCCTCTTGCGGCTTTTTGATGTCCTTCGGTGTTCTTCTTGTTGTCCTTTTCACTCGAAGAGCACCGTTCTTACTTGAACGTAACGGCAATCTTCACCTTCAAATGTTCCAATTTATTGTCATTACTCAACAGGTTTGAGGGAGTGATCCTACGCAGTAGCAAACATTGTATATGAAGTGAGGTCCAGTCGGAAATCCAGTTTATGCATATTTATTAACGAATTTGCAGGGTGAATGAAACATACCAGGGATTATTGCAGTGTTTCTGTGTTATATGTTCTCCTGCCTGTTGCTGTTGTCTGCTGTGGTTTGCTGTTGTCTGCTGCTGTCTGCTGCTGGTAAGAACGGTTTGTGCTCCCACACCTGAGTCCTTCCTCGTTTGGCTCACCTGTGCTCCTACATATGCCTTCCCCCCTGCACTGCTCAACCAAAAAGCCCGCCACCTAGTGACAAAATAAAGTAATGCCAACACAAAAATAAAGATGCCTTAAATGGCTCCTACAACTATCATAAAGGAATATGTGTCAGGTGTACAAAAAAATACTTTTCACAGGTTCAGGGTGGGAAACCTTTGGGAACTAACCTTGCTGGTAAGTGATACACTTGCTAAAAATATTGAGACATTTTGCTGGTTAAAGAAATAATTAGAAAAGCACTCTGATAAGGGAGACCTCTGTCCAACCCTACTCCCTAATAAAAACAACAAAAAAATTCTGAATCCAGACGGTGGATTTCCTGAAAGTTACGGTAGATGAAAATCCACCTGTAACTTTTTGAGTATTCTATAGCAGAAAAAAAGAAACAAGGTACGGTAAAGCCTATTGACACACTGCAAAAAGTCAGTGTTCAAAAACAATAAAAAAATAAATAAAAAATTAGGGGTATTTTATTTGAACTAAGCACAATTATCTGCCAATAGAACAAAAAAATTCGGCTTGTCAAGACTTTCCAAAACAAGCAAAATTAGCTAACCTCAATGAACCCAAAAATACCTTAAACTAAGTATATTCTCACTAATAACAAATGTACTACTATATGAGTACATATTTTCTATTGTTTCATTAAAAATAAAACATCAAAGTCCAATTGGCTGTCATCTGTTTTAATATGAGACACAATTGTGTCAAAGTCAGGAATTTTTTTTTTTCATGCTTGAAATAAGAAATTATTACTTTAAAAAAGTAGTTTTATACTTGTGAGTGTTGATGACACAGCTTTGCATCAGTTGATATTCTAGTTCCAAGCATGTTTTACTCAATATAGGTCATACAATCTCAGCAACAAACTGTAATATCTTACTGAGATAATTTAGGGTCAAAACCCTTAAAACAAGTAAAACACTCTAACATGAAATCTGCTTAGTGAGAAGAATTCAATCAGACAGAAAATAAGCAAATATCACCCTTATTTGAGATATTTCATCTTACTCAGATTTCAGTTTTTGCAGTGCAGTGATCCACTCTCTTTGTCTCTGTGGGTGGAGGCGAGGTCACTAGCATACACAAACACAGAAAAGTAAGGGCTTGCAACGTAAACACAAGGTAACGTGGTAGAAATTATGAAACCCGTTGTTCCTTATCCCATTTCGGACATTTAGATAACTTAGATCTGCCTGTCAGCTGCATGGTTGTGGTAGGAGACATTGAAGCTGCGTATAAGCTGGCCTAGTGGCAGCATGTACAAGTTGAACAATAGGGGTCCCAGAATTTACCCCTGAGGAACCTCACAGGTCATAGCCATGTGGTCTGAGACACAGTTACCAATTCCAACAGAGTATGTCTTGTGATGGAGACGGGACTTGAACCAGTTAAGAGCAGAACCAGATGTTCTTGCCTAGTTTTATAACCTCTGTAATAACGTATACATTAGCTTATGTATGAAGTAAAGAATTATGTAGAAAAAATACAGAAAATCAGTGATTTTTATACAAAATGTGTTGAATAATTGAAATTGCGAGCAGCGTTAAACGGGCCCTGGCCCCCGAGTCGCTTGTGGTCACGTCCTTCCCAATTCCCTGAGCCGCCACCGAAAATTTTAGTAATGCCAGCATGCTAAAGTTAACATGTTAACAGTTTACGTGTTACGGCTCAAGCACCTGCTGGCTCTTGAGCCTCATGCGGCTCTTTAGTGCCGCCCTAGTTGTTCCCTGGAGCATTTTTAAAAAAGGATTGTAAATGGCAAAAGATGGGGGGGAAATATGTTTTTTGTTTTAGTATAATTTTTTGTTTAAGGACAAACATGACACAAACCCTCCCAATTGTTAGAAAGCCCACTGTTTAATATGTTTGTGTGTATGCTTCACTGATGAAAGTATTTGGTGAACATCGTTTTGTCCTACTAATTTCGGAGGTTCTTGAACTCACCATAGTGTGTGTGGACTGTGACGCAACAGTTTGTTTACATGTAAAATCTTCCACTCTTTCTTTGTCTCATTTTGTCCACCAAACATTTCATACTGTGCGTGAATGCACAAAGGTGCGCTGTGTTGATGTTATTGACTTGTTGGAGTGCTAATCAGGCATATTTGGTCAGTGCATGACTGCAAGCTAATCAATGCTAACATGCTATTTAGGCTAGCAGTATGTACAAATTGCATTATTATGCCTCATTTGTAGGTATATTTGAGCTCATTTAATATCCTTTACTTGTATCCTCTTTGTACCGTATTTTTCGGACTATAAGTCGCAGTTTTTTTCATAGTTTGGCCGGGGGTGCGACTTATACTCAGGAGCGATTTATGTGTGAAATTATTAACACATTACCGTAAAATATCCAAATAATATTATTTAGCTCATTCACGTAAGAGACTAGACGTACAAGATTTCATGGGATTTAGCGATTAGGAGTGACAGATTGTTTAGTAAACGTTTAGCATGTTCTATATGTTATAGTTATTTGAATGACTCTTACCATAATATGTTACGTTAACATACCAGGCACGTTCTCAGTTGGTTATTTATGCGTCATATAACGTACATTTATTCAGCCTGTTGCTCACTATTCTTTATTTATTTTAAATTGCCTTTCAAATTTCTATTCTTGGTGTTGGGTTTTATCAAATAAATGTCCCCAAAAAACGCGACTTATACTCCAGTGCGACTTATATATGTTTTTTCCCTTCTTTATTATGCATTTTCGTCAGGTGCGACTTATACTCCGAAAAATACGGTATATAATTTAGTTGTGCATGTCTCACAACACATTATCTGTATGTAATATTGGCTGCATTTCAGATAGTTGTTTGTGTGCCATGTTGTTCCAGACCACAGCAAACATTACCTAGCTTGCCAAAGATTGTAATACATCTATTAAATGAAGACAGCCTGCCGTTTCCTTTAACTTGGACACACACATCTATACCTTTGGCCATTAAAAGCCAGTCATTTCCAGGAGTTATCTCACCTTTTGAGTATCCTCTGATTTACATATGGTTTCTAATGTTGTAAACATGTGTAGAATAAATATAAAATTTCAACATTTCTGTCAACGAAGATTTGCTTCAGCCTGTGACACATAGTCATTTTGATAGTAGGCTGCTTTAGCTAATATAGACACTTATGTAGTGTGTTGCCTTCATTATAAGACTTATCTAAGGCTTTTAATTTTTTGCGGCTCCAGACAGATTTGGTTTTTGTATTTTTGGTCCAATATGGCTCTTTCGAGGTTTTTGGTTGCCGACCCCTGGGTCAGGGCTAACCCTAATCCCCTGCATGTCTCTGATGGTCCGCCCATGTGATGTCTGACAGCCATTTCAGCAGTAGTAGTATGACCATGAACTTTGACAATACATTGCTGCAAGCAGTCTATACTTGCCTATTAATTAATAGTGAATACACTCAATTGTAAGAGAAATTAATGGTGAAAACATTGCTTCTAAAAGAAGCTATAACAGATCACCATAGCAAACCAGAAAGGGTCAACTTGTATCCTACCATTTAGTTACTCAAATATGGATGATCGTAAAGATTTGCCTTTGAGTGGTATAGATAAGTCGCTACAAGGTAACTTTAACCACCATGTATCAATATAATTAATGATATTGTAGGTAATGCACGCTTTCATAACTGCTGCGTTTGTCTTTATTTCTTGCACTGAACAAAGAGAATGTAGAAGTCAAATTAATTGTGTTTTAAACATACTTTGTTTTAATTGTCCCGTACTGGGATCTTTGCTAAAAAGAACTAATTTGCATTTGGCTGCCTTTAAATACTTGTATTTTGCTATCTTTAAATACTTTGTCTACATTTGCAAAACATATTTGTAAGTATGTGACATGTTTTCCTTGTTTAATGACATGTGTACACCTTGCACATTTGTGCACATGTACACGTTACGGATAAGTTATTTAGTTTTACTTTTTTACTATTGCAAACAAGCCATGAGCATGTACAGTACATACTGTATGTGCTTTATGCACTTTGTCCTTTCCATTCATTCATTCATTAACTTCATGCTTTTATTCTAAAAAAACAATATTATATTTGCACATATATGTACTTGGACATTTTAAGACATTTCTTGTTTAAAACTGTACGCATTTTTTATTTGTATTTATTTTTTTTGCAATTTTTAAGTTTGTATTATTATTCTTGGGTATCAATATACAATATATACTAGTTGACTGTTTCCCACATTCCATTATTGAATAAAGTAATAAATCTACAGTATCTGTCAAGACTTTGTCTGTGGCGTGGTTTGTTCTCCCGTGGTGCAAAGGAATTGGACCAAACGTGGCGTGCAGGTGAGGACATGTTTAATATATTAACTCAAAAAAGGCTCAAAAGGGGATAAATAAAAAGCGCTCACAGCGGAGGGAAAAAACTTGACTATGAAAACAAAAGGCGCGCACAATGGCGGAAGTACAAAACTAGACTATGAAAACAAAACACTAGCACAAAGGCAAAAACTATGAACAATAACAAAACTTACTTGACATGACAAGAGGGGCAAAAGGAAGAGCAGCATGGATCATGAGGGTGAACAGAGTGATGTCGCCAGGCCGACTGCCTGGCAACAATGGCCTTAAATACTGGTGACATGATTAGTGAAAACGTGAGACAGGTGCGTGACATGAGGATGTGAAACAGGTGCGTGACAAGACAGGTGAAAACTAATGGGTGACCATGGAAACCAAACCAAACAAGGAAGTGCAACCAGGAACTAAAAAAAGAGCCCAAAACCCAAGCAAAACAAAAACATGATTAACACAGACATGACAGAATCGACCTACCTGAATGCATTAGAATGGGTAATTAACCAAAAATAATTTTTTTGCTTGTAAACATTGTCCTGTTTATAAACACTACAAACAAAAATGTTATACTTTTTACTAACATCAAATATTTTTTCAACAGTGGGTGTTAACAATACTACAACTATTACGACATATAAAAAATGCATGTACACAAATATAGAAATGTCTACGATATGACTTATGTACTTATTTAGTTTTTAGCTATATTATATAGTAAAAAGGCATTATTCTATACTTAGGTTCCTGGTTCAATTTTGGCTGATGTGTCCTTGGGCAAGACACCCAACCCACCTTCCTCCCAGTGCACCCCACGCTGGTATAATTAGGGGTGCCGTGGATGCTTGTTATATATAGAATTATAAATCCATAATATATCATATTTCAATGTTAGTAAAATATTCAACCATACCTAACATATCTTTCATGTCATCTGTTACACTTCCATTTATCCATCCGTTTTCTACGGCTTGTCCCTCTCGGGGTTAATGTTAAAGTTAAAGTAGCACTGATAGTCACACACACACTAGGTGTGGTGAAATTACCCTCTGCATTTGACCCATCTCCTTGTTCCACCCCCTGGGAGGTGAGGGGAGCAGTGAACACCAGCGGTGGGTGCGCTCGGGAATCATTTTGGTGATTTAACCCCCAATTCCAACCCTTGATGCCGAGTGCCAAGCAGGGAGGTAGTGGGTCTCATTTGTATAGTCTTTAGTATGACTCACAACCTACCGATCTCAGGGCGTACACTCTGGACCCTATCCCAGGAACAATTTAGTGTTGCCAATCAACCTATCCCCAGCTGTATGGAAGGAGGAAGCTGGAGGGAACCCATGCAGTCACGGGGAGAACATGCAAACTCCTCAAAGAAAGACCCCAAGCCCAGGGATCGGACCCAAGACCTTCTTATTGTGAGGCATGAGCACTAACCCCTGTGCCAATGTGCTGCCTTTGTTACACTTTAAATTGTATTTTATTGTTAAATGTTTACACAACGTAACAAAAAAAAATGAGGCTTTTTAAAGCTATATACAAACTACTTTGACTCATGGTACTGTTAAAATATCCAGATAGCAGTGGAAGTACAAACCTAAACCGTGACCGAGAGGGTCCATTCAATAATGCTCGCAGCTTTAATTTTGCATGTTTTTTTTGTAGGTTAATTGGGTGTGTTCAAGGTTCATCATTAGTTCACAAGTGCTGTAGTAGGTTCATTGCATCAGCAGATAAATATGCATTGTTATATTTAAGACAGAGCAGGGGTTATTTGGCAAAAAAATATTCATTGTTTGACTTTAATTCGTACAAATTTTTTCGGATTTACGCTGCTCCGGATGGTCGAACCTCAATTCAGGAGCAGTGAGGTTTTCTTCCTGGTCGTGGAACTGTGGACCAGCTTTTTACTCTCTGCAGGGTCTTTGAGGGTAAATGGGAGGTTGCCCAACCAGTCTACATGTGCTTTGTGGACTTGGAGAAGGCATTGGACCGTGTCCCTCAGGAAGTCCCATGGGGAGTGCTCAGAGAGTAGGGGGTATCAGACCGTTTGATTGTGGTGTCAGAGCTTGGTCCGCATTGCCGGCAGTAAGTCGGATCCGTTTCCAGTAAGGGTTGGACTTCGCCATTGCTGCCCTATGTCACCAATTCTGTTCATAAATTCTATGAACAGAATGTCTAGGCTCAGTCAGGGCGTTGAAGGGATCCGGTTTGGTGGTTGCAAGATTAGGTCACTGATTTTTGCAGATGATGTGGTCCTGATGGCTTCATCTGGCCAGGATCTTAAGCTCTCACTGGATCGGTTCGCAGCCGAGTGTGAAGCGACTGGGATGAGAATCAGCACCTCCGAGTCCGAGTCCATGGTTCTCGGCTGGTAAAGGCTGGAGTGCCATCTTCGGGTTGGAGAGGAGATCTTGCCCCAAGTGGAGGAGTTCAAGTACCTCGGAGTCTTGTTCACAAGTGAGGGAAGAGTGGATTGTGAGATCGACAGGCGGATCGATGCGGCGTCTGCAGTGATGCGGACCCGGCGACGATCCCTTGTGGTGAAGAAGGAGCTGAGCCGGAAGGCAAAGCTCTCAATTTCCTGGTCGATCTACGTCTCTATTACCTAAGGTCACGAGCTTTGGGTTGTGACCGAAAGGACAAGATCACGGGTAGAATCGATCGAAATGACTTTCCTCTGTCGTTTGGTGAGGCTCTCCCTTAGAGCAGTGGTCCCCAATGAAATCAACATAAAAAACACAATATATACATTACATATCAATATAGATCAATACAGTCTGCAGGGATACAGTCCGTAAGCACACATGATTGTATTTATTTATGTAAAAAAAAATTTTTTTTTAAATACTTTTTTTTTTTTAAAATACACGCCCCCACCACCGGTCCGTGGGACAAATTTTCAAGCGTTGACCGGTCCGCAGCTACAAAAAGGTTGGGGACCACTGCCTTAGAGATAGGGTGAGAAGCTCAGTCGTTCGGGAGGAGCTCAGAGTAAAGCCGCTGCTCCTCCACATCGAGAGGAGCCAGATGAGGTGGTTCAGGCATCTGATCAGGATTCCACCCAGACGCCTCTCTGAGGAGGTGTTTAGGGCACGTCCGACTGGTAGGAAACCACGGGGAAGACCCAGGACACATTGGGGAGATTATGTCTTCCGGCTGGCCTGGGAACGCCTGGGGATCCCACGGAGGAGCTGGACGAAGTGGCTGGGGAGAGGGAAGTCTGCGCTTCTCTGCTTAGGCTGCTGCCCTCGCGACCCGACCTCGGATAAACGGAAGAAGATGGATGGATGGATGTGTGTGATTTATTGCAAAAAATAAAAAGTTAAAGGACAGTGAGATAGTTTATCTTGTACAAAGCCTATTTATGTAAGAGGCCTGTAAAATACTGTATTTGCTTTTTTGTTGTCTATTTCAACACAAGTGTGACTAATATCTCTGTTTTTTCTCAAGTGATGGAGAGAAGAAGAAAAATAAAATACCATGCCTCTTCTTCTCTCATCACAGCATTCCCACTAGAGCAGACCTGAGAGCTCCACCGTATCGCTGTATCAGCCTATAACCCCCGGCCCCCGCCTCTCTCAGCCCCAGGAGAGAGAGGCCGCATCCAGACGAGGGATGGAGCACGAAGCAAAAAAAAGAGGAAGCGTCCCAGAGGATTGGTGTCTGTCTTACCGCATCAGGAAGTGAGAATGTGATGGTGGTATATAGTCAAGCGTGTGTGTCGGCTGGCCCTCAGTGTTGCGAGGTGTCATGCGTGTGAACATCACAGTTTCCTGCTACTGGCGACCGGGCTTGATGCTCCAAATCGCTAAAATGCCACGGACGAGTGTGCTGTGATATGTTGTGTTGTCTGCTGGGATGTTGGAGCTACTTTTAGGAAGTCCTTCATTCTCACAGTACAATCAACTGAAGAACAACCTGCACGCACATACTGTACTGTACTGTACTGTACTGTACTGTACTGTACTGTACGCCCAAAATGCAGGCAAACAAGAAATAAATAGAAGTGATATCTAGTGTTTGATGCAGTAGGTCCTCAAAAACAGCAATGCACTTCTATCATATAGAGCAGTGGTTCTTAACCTTGTTGGAGGTACCGAACCCCACCAGTTTCATATGCGCATTCACCGAACCCTTCTTTAGTTAAAAATAAAATGTTGTTTTTTTTCAAATTCAAGACAAAGTTATGTTTTTGGTAACACTTTAGTATGGGGAACATACAGTATTCTACGTTTGTAAGTAACAAAGACTTAATTTAGAATTTTTTGGACACTAGGGGAACATATTCTAAGTAACAAATACTTAATTTAGAGTTATTTGGTTAGGGTTAGGGTTAGGGTTAGAGGGTTAGGGTTATAACAAGGCCATGCCGAATAAGGCATTAATAAGTACTTAACAATGACTAGTTGAGAGCCAATATGTTACTAATTTGCATGTTAATAAGAAACTAATTAATGGTGAATATGTTCCCCATACTGAAGTGTTACCATGTTTTTTTACTGGTGCACAAAATGAACCGTGCATGAACATCACCTTGTTCAAAGAACAAAACCAACACAGTGCATAAACTCACAACAAATTACACACCTGCAAATCAGTGTGACTTCTGCTGTTGCCGTATCCGTAATATGCCGATAGGGAGAAGTTTTTATTTAAACGATGAGTCGGGTGTGTCTTGACCTCCGCCGAACCCCTGAGCCCGACTCACCGAACCCCTAGGGTTCGATCGAACCCAGGTTAAGAACCACTGATCTAGAGTATCTTCGAATAGCAATGTTTTGTAGATCCTTAAAAACAGCAGAGAGCCATTTCATGTGGACCAAGGATCGGCAACCCAAAATGTTGAAAGAGCCATATTAGGCCAAAAATACAAAAAACTAATCTGTCTGGAGCTCTGAAGCTCCTGGAAATTACTGGCTTAGAATGGCCAGCGGTATAGATGTGTGTGTCTAACTTAAAGGAAACAGCAGGCCGTCTTCTTCTAATTGATTTATTACAATCTTTGCAAGCTGGGTAACGTTTGCTGTGGTCTGGAACAACATATCACACAACCAACTATTAGAAATGCAGCCAATACAACATTGATATAATGTGTCATGAGACATGCAAATATAAATTAAATGCACAAAGGACATAAGTAAAAGTAATTAACTGAGCTCAAATATACCTACAAACGAGGCATAATGATGCAATATGTACATACAGCTAGCCTAAATAGCATGTTAGCATTAATTTCATTTTTTTTTTTGTTTTCATTTATTTATTTATTTCAGGCAATAACATAAAAAAGTACAAAGTTGACAACACATAATAATATAAATTAATATAGTGCAAAAGGTAATGTATAGTATGTAATCCATGATTGTCCAGTTTTGCCTGAAAGGGAGTGGGAAGAAGATAATTTATTTAATCCACCCCCAGTTCTCCATTCAGTGATTATTCACATGAGTTTCACTCTTACTTTGTTTAAGGATTATAATACAGATGTTGTATCATAGTGGCATTACCACAGGTAATAAGCATTATTACACTGTAACAATAATTTGTATCAACAATGTAGGAATAATGAATATACCAACATTGGTAATAGACAAAATGCCAACAATGGTAATAGACAACATAGCAATAATGGTAAGGAAACATTGAGCACATGTTAGCACTTTGAGACAGAGTACAACAGCAGGTCAAATTAAAGACCCTCATCTCTATATTTGAACCAGACCCCATGTTTGTATAATAGTTTAAATCGATTATTGGACATTGCTTGTGTTGTAAGTCCAGTTTGTTCCATTCTTTTACTCCGCATACAGACACACAAAAACGTTGATTAGCTTGCAGTCATGCACTGACCAAATATGCCTGATTAGCACTCCACACAAGTCAATAACATCAACAAAGCTCACCTTTGTGCATTCACGCACAGCATAAAACGTTTGGTGGACAAAATGAGACAAAGAAGGAGTGGCATGAAACACATTTTTTTGTCGCAGCGTCGGAGAAAGTTATACCTGTAAACAAACTGTTGCGTCACAGTCCACACAACTACGGTGGGTTCAACTCCCGCGGAAATTAGTACAACAAAACGGTGTTCGCCAAGTCCTCTCATCAGTGAAGCATAAACACAAACATGTTAAACAGTGGGCTTTCTAACAATTAGGAAGGTTTGTGTCATGTTTGTCTTCCTACAGAAACCAAATTAAAACAAATAATATATTCCCCCCCCCCCATCTTTTTCTATTTTTATAGATTTTAGAAAAAGTTCCAGGGAGCCACTAGGGTAGCGCTTAGTAGAACAACCCTTGAGCCGCGTGTTGCCGACCACTGACTGATTAGACTTAGACTTAGACAAACTTTAATGATCCACAAGGGAAATTAGGGATTAGTGTTTTTGCAGTAGACCCTCAAACTGCATAGCACTCCTGTTATTTATTGCTCTTTTGTTTTTACTATTGTAGCTGTATGTAGAAATAGTGTCTCTGTAGTGGCAGCTGGTTGCATCAGCTTTGTGCTCCTTTAAAGTCTTTTAAGTCCTTGTGTTTGCTAATGTCTTGTTTTCATACCAAGATCGCACAGTTCTGTGCTCTCGTAGTTGTTGCGTTGTGCTTCCTTTTTTTGCACTGAACAAAGAGAGCACAGTCTACCAAGTCAAATTCCTTGCGTGTTAAACACACCTGGCCAATAAATCTGATTCTGTTAGAATAATTGTATCTAAGTTATCACAAAACTTTGTGTTGCCATGAGTTCCCGGCGAGCAGACAAAAGCTGTCTTTAATCCTACCAAGCAGAAAGCTTGTAAAACCCCACTGTGTAGGATGGGAAGCAACATGAAGGTGTTCTGTTTCTTTCATGTATTGTAATCAACAGAAAGATATTGTCGTGACCCAAGAACTACAAAGCGGAGAGGAAGCAGGGCCTGACTCCCCTCAAAGCGACCTTTTCTTTGAACTGTTTTACGACCTTTTCTGTGAACTGTTTTACGACCTTTTCTTTGAACTGTTTTAATCAAAGGCGATGGCTGTTAGGAACAGCTGTTGCCATGTAACCAGGGAAAGTCCAAATAAAAGAGGAGGCGTACAATCTTTCGCCAGAGCGTGATGAAGACAAGAGTACAGCAAAGGCGCGCTGTCCTCAATTGAGCCAAATTTATTTCTGTCTCTGTTCAATTCCTTGCTTCTTGTCTTGTTTAATAAATGTCATCAGTGTTTGAACCTGACATCTTCTGACATGGAGGATCTTTGACTAGCATTTTTGCAGTATGTTCCCACAAACAACAACGTACCCCTGCTATACATAGGATCTTGGACAAGCATTTTTGCAGTAGCTCGTCAAAAACAGAAGAGCGCACCAGTCATGTGGAGAATCTCTGACCAGTGTTTTTGCATTAGATTGTTGAAAAACAGCAATGCACTCCTGTAATACAGAGGATCTTTGACTAGTGTTTGAGTAGTAGATGTCACGTCCCGGGCGCACCCCAGTGCGCATTCATCTGTGCGCTGCAAGCAAGCGGCTGCATTTAATCACCAATCAGCAATCTACACACCTGTCGCTGATTAACTCTCCTGCCTTCTTAAGCCAGCGCAACCTGCTGTCCTGTGCCAGAACGTAGCAACATGTTCCTGTACAGTAAGCCGAAATTCTCCAGGCTATATGCATACTCTCTCTCTGTGTTTCTCCCCCTCCGTGTTGATTGGTCTCGTGTCCCCCTTGTTGTCTTCCAGCAGCATTCCTTCGTTCCCGCGTTACGAGCTGTGTGTCTCGTCTCCCTGTGTTCCCCTCTGGTTCTCTGGCTGTCCCTTTTGGGTCTCGACTTCCCGCCTGGACACAGACTTTGACACCTCTCTATTGCCCCCGACTTCCTGCCTGATCACGGACCGCCGAGCCAGCCTTGCCCCTCTTGGACTTCCGCCTCTCGCTCAACACTACTGGTAACACACTACAGTTAATTTTCCACACATATTCTGGGTTAGTCACACTCCATTCCCTTGTTTATATATAGTGTTTAATAATAAATATAGAGCTAAACGACATCCCTGCTGTCTGTGCCGTCTTCTTCCCCTGTACACACGCAACAGTAGATCCTTAAAAACAGCAATATACTACTCTCATTCAGAAGATCTTGTCACGATTTAAACAATATGGCGGACCCAAAAGCAGACAAGGCAGGCAGATGAAAAGTCCAAAGGGTTTAATTTAGGCAAATGAGGGATGAGGGAAAGGCGTCGTCAGCTGGAGTGGAGGTGTCTTGCAGGCAGGCAGGCTTAGAGGAGGTAGTCACTGGAGGTAGAGGAAAACAATGGTGAGTCGAGAAACAAGATACCAGGAGCAAAAGGCACAAACAAAAGATCATCAAAATACTACTAGACTGGCGAGAAGCGTTACCACATGGAGAGTTGTGAAACGATCTGGCAGCGTCGTGTGAGGGGGCCAGGGCTTTTGTGGAGTGGAGGTGATTAGCTGATGGCAGGCAGGTGAGTAGGCTGATCAGCGCCAGGTGTGCCGGACTGGGAAGCCAGGAACCCAAACTCCGCCCACACATGGCCACACCCAGACAGACAAGACAGACACACAAGACACTTGCATGGACTGTGACAGTACCTCCCCCTCACGGAACGCCCCCAGGCGATCCACCAGGCTTGTCAGGGTGGTCACGGTGGAATTTCGAGATGAGGGATGGATCCAGTATGAACCGTCGTGGAATCCAGCACCGCTCCTCAGGACCATAGCCTGCCCAGTCCACCAGGTACTGGAACCCCTTACCACGGCTGCCGGACGGTATATGCAGGGTGGTCATCGATGACAAGAAGGGGGGGGGGGGGCATCTGGAGAGGAAAGCGGACTGGACACAACAGGTTTCACCTGAGAGACGTGGAAGATAGGATGGACCTTCAGGTGAGGGGGCAACTTGAGCTTGATAGCAGTTGGGTTGACGATGGCAAGGATTTCATAGGGACCGACAAAACGGGGTGACAGCTTCCTGGAATCCGTCTTCAAGGGAAGGTCTTTAGAGGACAGCCACACATGTTGGCCTGCCTGGTATTCCGGGGCAGGGGTCCGGTGGCGGTCAGCAAAGCGCCGGTTTCGTTCCACTGAGCTGAGCAAGGCAGCCCGCGCATCCTTCCACACTTTCCGACAACGCCGCAGGTGACTCTGGACAGACGGAACAGCGATGTCGGCCTCTTCGGCTGGAAATAGTGGTGGTTGGTAACCCAGAGAACCTTCAAACGGTGACACACCTGTGGCAGCGGAAGACAGGGAATTGTGGGAATATTCGATCCATGCAAGGTGAGTGCTCCAGGTGGAGGGATTCTTGGCAGCGACACACCTGAGGGTGTGGGGCCGTGGGTGTGTGTGTGTGTCCTGATTTGCCCGTTCTGTTTGCCCGTTAGTCTGGGGATGGTAACCAGATGACAAGCTTACTTTGGCTCCAAGGGCATGACAGAAAGCCTTCCACACCTGGGAGATGAATTGGGGTCCCCGGTCCGAAACGATGTCCAGAGGTATGCCATGGATCCGGAAAACATGGTTCACCATGAGGTTAGCAGTTTCAAGGGCTGAGGGTAGTTTGGGGAGAGCCACAAAATGAACTGCCTTAGAAAATCTGTCCACGATGGTAAGTATTACTGTATTGCCTTGAGACTCAGTGAGCCCCGTCACAAAGTCCAAGGCGATGTGGGACCATGGGCGACCAGGAACCGGCAAGGGACGGAAGAGACCTGCAGGCGGCTGGTTAGAAGATTTTCCACGTGCACACACAGTGCAGGCAGATACAAAGGCCCTAGTGTCTGTGGTCATGGTAGGCCACCAGAAGTGTCGCTTGAGGAGGGACAGGGTGCGGTTGATTCCGGGGTGGCATGCAAAGCGAGATGTGTGGGCCCAAAGGAGGACATCAGAACGGACAGAATCAGGTACAAAAAGTCTGTTAGCTGGGCCATTACCTTGGTCTGCTTGAGTCTGCTGAGCTTTACGAACCAGCGATTCGATCTCCCATGTCACCGCAGCCACCACACAGGAGGAGGGAAGGATAGGGTCAGGACTGTAAGACATTTCAGAAGAGTACTGGCGTGAGAGGGCATCTGGTTTAATGTTGTG
Organism: Entelurus aequoreus; assembly: GCF_033978785.1. Taxonomy (NCBI): domain Eukaryota; kingdom Metazoa; phylum Chordata; class Actinopteri; order Syngnathiformes; family Syngnathidae; genus Entelurus; species Entelurus aequoreus. Next base: position 60,121,236 of record NC_084739.1, read on the forward strand.
AGAACCTGGACGGTAAGTTAAGGTGAACCGGAACCGACCAAAGAACAGCGCCCACCGGGCTTGACGGGAGTTGAGGCGCTTTGCCGATTGAATGTAGGCGAGGTTCTTGTGATCTGTCCATACGATGAACGGGTGTTCTGCCCCCTCCAGCCAATGCCTCCACTCCTCCAGGGCGAGCTTGACAGCGAGCAGTTCCCGATTTCCCACGTCGTAGTTGCGCTCAGCAGGTTCCAGGCGGTAGGAGAAGAAAGCACAGGGATGAAGTTTTTGGTCATCGGCTGAGCGCTGGGACAGGACAGCCCCCACCCCTGAGTCTGAGGCGTCCACCTCCACAATAAATTGTCGAGAACGATCCGGATGAATGAGGACCGGGGCCGTGGTGAAACGTCTCTTCAATTCCCTGAAGGCAGCTCCAGCCTCTGTAGTCCAAGCGAATCGAGTGGATGTGGACGTCAGCCTTGTGAGGGGTGCAGCTACCTGGCTGTAGTTTCTGATGAAACGGCGGTAGAAGTTGGCAAAACCTAAAAATCGCTGGAGCTCCTTCAACGTAGTAGGTTGAGGCCATTCCTCCACTGCGCGCACCTTCGCAGGGTCTGCTTTCACCTGGCCACTCCCAATTATCAGCCCCAGGAATGATGTAGAGGTGAAATGGAACTCACATTTTTCAGCTTTGCAGTAGAGCCTGTTCTCCAGGAGACGCTGAAGCACCTGCCTGACATGCTCAAGGTGCTCCTCCTTGTTGCGGGAGAAGATCAGGATATCGTCTAGGTAAACGAACACACAGCGGTTTAGAAGGTCACGAAGTACATCGTTTACAAGGGCTTGAAATACTGCTGGTGAATTAGTTAACCCAAAGGGCATGACCAGATACTCAAAATGTCCAAGTGGGGTCTTAAATGCAGTTTTCCACTCATCACCGGCTCTGATACGGATCAGATGATATGCATTACGTAGATCTAGCTTGGAAAAAATAGTAGCTCCCTGAAGGGGCTCAAAAGCAGATGCAATCAACGGCAATGGATATTTGTTTTTTATGGTAATGTCATTTAATCCACAATAGTCTATACAGGGGCGGAGTGATCCATCCTTCTTACCGACAAAGAAGAATCCTGCACCCACTGGGGAGGAGGAAGGACGGATAATGCCAGCTGCCAGGGATTCCTGAATATACTTCTCCATGCTCTCTCTCTCAGGACGTGACAGGTTGTATAGGCGACTTGCCGGCAGCGGCGCTCCAGAAATCAGGTTGATGGCACAATCATAGGGCCGGTGAGGTGGAAGTGAAAGGGCACGCTGTTTGCTGAATACCTCTCCGAGATCATGGTAAACAGCAGGAACTCTCGACAGGTCAGGAGACTCGAAAATGACAGGGGAGCTGGCGCCCTCCGATGGAGAACGGGCAGAGCCCAGGCATGTAGCGAGGCAGTAGGAGCTCCAGCTCACTACCTTACCTGTAGTCCAGTCAATATGGGGGTTGTGGAGTCGTAACCAAGGTTGGCCAAGGACGATGGGTGCAAGAGGTGAGGATATGACATGGAATTGGATGTGCTCGTGATGATTACCGGACACAATGAGGTGGACTCGCACGGTGCGATGGGATACTCGAGCGAGAAGGCTACCCGTGAGGGCGTTGGCTTTTAGAGGAGAGGGTAGCGGCTCAAGGGAGATGCCTGCCTGGGAGACAACAGCTGAATCGATGAAATTCTCATCTGCCCCTGAGTCAACCAGGGCGAGCAACGGCACAGACTGAGAGTGCCATTGAAGAGTGGCGGAGAATTGCATGCGATCCCGGATTCAGGGGAAGAGACTGTTTGGCTCACCAGAACCCCCACTGCTACTAGTGAGCCTCCTTTTGGCCGAATGGGGCAGGAGGCACGAAGATGACCAGGTTGTCCACAGTAGAAGCACACCCCCGACCTAATCCGTCGGAGGCGCTCGTCAGTGGAGAGACGGGTCCGCCGTAGTTGCATGGGCTCCTCCCCTGGGGACCCGGAGGGCAGGGCTAGGGGTACAGGATGTCGGGGTGCATTTGGCAGAAAATTACGGTCGGAAAAAGGGGTAGTCAACACGGAGCGAACAGTCTCGCCTTGCCACTGGGCTATTTGGTCCGAAATCTTGATGGCGGTGGTAATAGCCTCATTTAGGGAATCAAGCTCCTGCCTTAGTGCGATCTCCCTGCCAATGGTCCGGTTGAGCCCACTCTGGAAGGCGGTGAGCAGCGCTTGGTCATTCCAACCAGACTCCACGGCCAAGGAACGAAACTCGCTGGCGAACTCTCTCACAGAACGTCGACCTTGGCGGAGTCTCAAAAGCTGCTGACCGGCCTGTTGTCCACGAATGGGGTGATCATAAATCTTCTTGAACTCAGCGGCGAAGAGAGCAAAGGACTGAGCTGCGGGAGAATTCATCTCATGCAGGGCATTGAAGTAACTAAGTGGAGGCCCCTCAAGAAGGCTGGCAGTGAAAGCTATCTTGGCAGCCTCATGGACAAAGCGGGTTGGTTGAGCCTTAAAGGTGAGACGAACTTGGGTGAGGAACTCACGGCAGGTGTTGGGGTTGCCAAAATATTTTGCCGGAGGTGGAAGATGAGGCTCCACAGCTTGGACAACTGGTGCTGGGGAAGGGGCGGCGCCATCGGCTTGAAGTGGTTCTGCTGGTGGAGCCTGTCGTGGAGCAGCACAGAGGGTATCAAGTTTAGTGGTAATCTTGGATACCTCTTTCACAAGGGTCTGAATGAGTTGTTGGTGATCTCCCAGATGCCGGCTTTGGTTGCTGATGACCTCCTTGACATTTTCCAACTCTGCTGGGTCCATTCTGGCCAGATCGTTCTGTCACGATTTAAACAAGATGGCGGACCCAAAAGCAGACAAGGCAGGCAGATTAAAAGTCCAAAGGGTTTAATTTAGGCAAATGAGGGATGAGGGAAAGGCGTCGTCAGCTGGAGTGGAGGTGTCTTGCAGGCAGGCAGGCTTAGAGGAGGTAGTCACTGGAGGTAGAGGAAAACAATGGTTAGTCGAGGAACAAGATACCAGGAGCAAAAGGCACAAACAAAAGATCATCAAAATACTACTAGACTGGCGAGAAGCGTTACCACATGGAGAGTTGTGAAACGATCTCGCAGCATCGTGTGAGGAGGCCAGGGCTTTTGTGGAGTGGAGGTGATTAGCTGATGGCAGGCAGGTGAGTAGGCTGATCAGCGCCAGGTGTGCCAGACTGGGAAGCCAGGAACCCAAACTCCGCCCACACATGGCCACACCCAGACAGACAAGACAGACACACAAGACACTTGCAGGGACTGTGACAGATCTTTGACAGGCATTTTAGAGGAGGTCCTCAAAAACAGCAGAGCCCTCATGTTGACTATCATTTGTACAGTATACCTCTAAAAAGCAGAGAGCTCTTGTCATATAGAGGATCTTGGACTAGCACTTCTGCAGTAGGTCCTCAAAAACAAGAGTGCCCCTCTCATGTAGAAGATCACTGACCAGTGTTGTGTAGTACATTCTTAAAAAGCAGTGTGCTACTGTCATGTAGTTAGTGTTTTGGAGTAGATGTTTTTCAGTCAGCAAGGTGCTCCTGTCATAAACAAGATCTTGGACTAGCAGTAGGTCCTCATAACAGAGAATCTTGGACAGACATTTTTTAAGTAAGCGCTCAGAAACAACAATAGACAGCTGTTATACAGATGATTTTTAGATAGCGAATTAGCAGTAAATTCTCAAAAACAGCAATGCACTCCTGTCATGCAGAGTATCTTTGACTAGCGTTTTAACAGTAGGTCTTTAAAAACAGCAATGAACTCCTGGAATACAGAAGATCCTTGCATTTTTGCAGTAGGTCCACAAAAACAACGAGCATCCGTGTCATTTAGAATATCTTTGACTAGCACTTTTGCGGTAGGTTCTCAAAAACAGCAGATTTCTCCTGGTGTGTAGAAGATCTCTGACTAAGGTTTTTGCAGTAGATTCTTAAAAACAGCAGAGCTCTGCTGTCATATAGTGGATGCTGGACTAATATTTTTGCAGTAGGTCCTCAAAAATAGCATTACACGTCTTTTATATAGTGGTTCTTTGGATAGCAATTTTGCAGCAAGATCCTCAAAAACAGCAAGGTACTCCTGTCCAACAGAGGATCTTTGACTAGTGTTTTGACAGTAGGTCCTTAAAAACAACAGTGCCCCGTCATTTAGGATATCTTTGACTAGCACTTTTGTAGTAGGCTCTCAAAAACCGCTATACACTCCTGTCCAACAGAGGATCTTTGACTAGTCTTTTAACAGTAGGTCCTTAAAAACAACAGTGCACTCTTGTCATGTAAGAAGATCTTTGGCTAGCATTTTTGCAGTAGGTCCACAAAAACAGCATGCACCCTGTCATTTAGAATATCCTTGACTAGCAGATCTAGAAGATCTCTGACTAAGGTTTTTGCAGTAGATTCTTAAAAAACAGCAGAGCGCTGCTGTCATATAGTGGATGCTGGACTAATATTTTTGCAGTAAGTCCTCAAAAGTAGAAATACATTTATGCCATATGGAGGATTTTTGACCATTATTTTTGCAGTATGTCCTTAAAAACAGCAATACACTTCTGTTATACAGAAAATCTTGGACTAGCATTTACGCTTTAGATCCTCAAAAACAGCAATACATATATGTTGCATGGTGGATTTTTGACTGGCATTTTTGGGGTAGATTCTCGTGGACAACAGAGCGCTCCTGTCATATAGAGAATCTTCGACTCGTGTTTTTGCCGAGGATCCTTGAAAGCAGCAGTGTGCTAATAGTATTTTCGTAGTAGATCCTCAAAAACAGCAAAACACTGCTGTCATACAGAGGCTCTTTGACTAGCGTTTTAACAGGAGGTACTTAAAAATAACAATGCACTCCTGTCACGTAAGAGAATCTTTGACAAGCGTTTTTGCAGTAGGTCCTCAAAAACAGCAATACACGTATTTTATATGGAGGATCTTTGGATAGCAATTTCGCAGTAGATCCTCAACAACAGCAAATCACTGCTGTCCTACAGAGGATCTTTGACAAGCTCTTTAACAGTAGGTCCTTAAAAATAACAATGCACTTCTGTGATGTAAGAAAATCTTTGACAAGCATTTTTGTAGTAGGTCCTCAAAAACAGCAATACAAGTCTTTTATACAGAGGATCTTTGGATAGCAATTTAGCAGTAGATCTTCAAAAACAGCAAGGCACTGCTGTCATACAGATTATTTTTGTGTAGCATTTTAACAGTAGGTCCTTAAAAAGAGCTTACACCCTTGTCTAGTATTTTTTCATTAGATCCTCAAAAACAGCATAGCGCTCCTGTCATAAAGAGGATCTTGGACTAGTATGTCTATAATAAAGACTCAAATACAGCAATACACTTCTGTTATACAGAAAATCTTGGACTAGCATTTACGCTTTAGATCCTCAAAAACAGCAATACAATTATGTTGCATGGTGGATTTTTGACTGGCATTTTTGGGGTAGATTCTCGTGGACAACAGAGCGCTCCTGTCATATAGAGAATCTTCGACTCGTGTTTTTGCAGAGGGTCCTTGAAAGCAGCAGTGTGGTAATAGTATTTTCGTAGTAGATCCTCAAAAACAGCAAAACACTGCTGTCCTACAGAGGCTCTTTGACTAGCGTTTTAACAGGAGGTACTTAAAAATAACAATGCACTCCTGTCACGTAAGAGGATCTTTGACAAGCGTTTTTGCAGTAGGTCCTCAAAAACAGCAATACACGTATTTTATATGGAGGATCTTTGGATAGCAATTCCACAGTAGATCCTCAACAACAGCAAATCACTGCTGTCCTACAGAGGATCTTTGACAAGCTCTTTAACAGTAGGTCCTTAAAAATAACAATGCACTTCTATGATGTAAGAAAATCTTTGACAAGCATTTTTGTAGTAGGTCCTCAAAAACAGCAATACAAGTCTTTTATACAGAGGATCTTTGGATAGCAATTTAGCAGTAGATCCTCAAAAACAGCAAGGCACTGCTGTCATACAGATTATTTTTGTGTAGCATTTTAACAGTAGGTCCTTAAAAAGAGCTTACACCCTTGTCTAGTATTTTTTCATTAGATCCTCAAAAACAGCATAGCGCTCCTGTCATAAAGAGGATCTTGGACTAGTATGTCTATAATAAAGACTCAAATACAGCAATACACTTATGTTATACAGAAAATCTTTGACTAGCATTTACGCTTTAGATCCTCAAAAACAGCAATACAATTATGTTGCTTGGTGGATTTTTGACTGGCATTTTTGGGGTAGATTCTCGTGGACAACAGAGCGCTCCTGTCATATAGAGAATCTTCGACTCGTGTTTTTGCAGAGGGTCCTTGAAAGCAGCAGTGTGCTAATAGTATTTTCGTAGTAGATCCTCAAAAACAGCAAAACACTGCTGTCCTACAGAGGCTCTTTGACTAGCGTTTTAACAGGAGGTACTTAAAAATAACAATGCACTCCTGTCACGTAAGAGGATCTTTGACAAGCGTTTTTGCAGTAGGTCCTCAAAAACAGCAATACACGTCTTTTATATGGAGGATCTTTGGATAGCAATTTCACAGTAGATCCTCAACAACAGCAAATCACTGCTGTCATACAGAGGATCTTTGACAAGCTCTTTAACAGTAGGTCCTTAAAAATAACAATGCACTTCTGTGATGTAAGAAAATCTTTGACAAGCATTTTTGCAGTAGGTCCTCAAAAACAGCAATACGAGTGTTTTATACAGAGGATCTTTGGATAGCAATTTAGCAGTAGATCCTCAAAAACAGCAAAGCACTGCTGTCATACAGATTATTTTTGTGTAGCATTTTAACAGTAGGTCCTTAAAAAGAGCTTACACCCTTGTCTAGTATTTTTGCAGTAAATCCTCAAAAACAGCACAGTGCTCCTGTCATAAAGAGGATCTTGGACTAGTATGTCTATAATAAAGACTCAAATACAGCAATACACTTCTGTTATACAGAACATCTTGGACTAGCATTTACGCTTTAGATCCTCAAAAACAGCAATACAATTCTGTTGCAAGGTGGACTTTTGACTGGCATTTTTGGACAGAACGCTCCTGTCATATAGAGAATCTTCGACTCGTGTTTTTGCAGAGGGCCCTCGAAAGCAGCAGTGTGCTAATAGCATTTTTGTAGTAGATCCTCAAAAACAGCAGAGTTGTCTTGTCAGGCAAAGTTTATTTTTTGCTTGTTTTATTGCATTAGCTTCCTAAAAACAGCAGACTTTCTCTTGCAGTTGGCCACTTAAAAGCAGCACAGAGCTCCTGTCATTTCGAAGATCTTTGACAATTGAAAACATATTGCTCATGTTTAAAAATGTGTGACTTTATTAAAAGTGAGGTAAAAATGTGACAGCCTTGCATTTTACAAAACAAGAATAATATGAAAGAAAAGTATAGCTTTCTGAAGAACAACGATGACCAACATTAGAATGCAGTAGCGTAGTAGGCCTAAGTATTCATTAAAAACAAGGCAGAGGTTTTATTTGACAAGTATATACTTCATATTTTTGGCCGCTGTAACATTACACACAGTTTAACATTACACAGCAACACTGTACTTAAAGGCCTACTGAAATGAATTTTTTTAATTTAAACGGGAATAGCAGATCCATTCTATGTGTCATACTTGATCATTTCGCGATATTGCCATATTTTTGCTGAAAGGATTTAGTAGAGAAAATTGACGATAAAGTTCGCAACTTTTGCTCGCTGATAAAAAAAGCCTTGCCTGTACCGGAAGTAGCGTGACGTCACAGGAGGCAATATTCCTCACAATTTTCCTTTGTTTACAATGGAGCGAGAGAGATTCGGACCGAGAAAGCGACGATTACCCCATTAATTTGAGCGAGGATGAAAGATTCGTAGATGAGGAACGTTACAGTGAAGGACTAGAGAGGCAGTGATGGATGTATCTTTTTTCGCTCTGACCGTAACTTAGGTACAAGCTGGCTCATTGGATTCCACACTCTCTCCTTTTTCTATTGTGGATCACGGATTTGTATTTTAAACCACCTCGGATACTATATCCTCTTGAAAATGAGAGTCGAGCACGTGAAATGGACATTTAAAGTGACTTTTATCTCCACGACAATACATCGGTGACACACTTAGCTACTGAGCTAACGTGATAGCATCGTTCTCAAATGAAGATAGGAACAAAATAAATAAATCCCTGACTGGAAGGATAGACAGAAGATCAACAATACTATTAAACCATGTACATGTAACTACACGGTTAAAAATTCTCAGCCTGGTAAGGCTTAACAATGCTGTTGCTAACGACGCAAAGGCTAATTTAGCAACTTAGCAACCGGTGTTGTGCCTGAAACCTCACAGAACTATGATAAAAACATTAGCGCTCCACCTACGCCAGCCAGCCCTCATCTTCCCATCAACAGCCGTGCTCACCTGCATTCCAGCGATCGACGGCGCGACGAAGGACTTCATCCGTGGGTTTGGCGGCAAGCATCGGCTAGGCGTCTGCTAGTCCTTGTTGTGTTGCTGTAAGTATTGTACTTAGCCGCTAATACACCGATCGATCCCACCTACAACGTTCTTCTTTGCAGCCTCCATTGTTCATTAAACAAATTGCAAAAGATTCACCAACACAGATGTCCAGAATACTGTGGAATTTTGTCGAAGAAAACAAGAGGTTTCTGTATCGGGTTCGACGGGGTCCAACCACTTCCGTGGATTTTGTGACGTCACGCACATGAATCATATCCAAAGGAGTTTTTCAACCGGAAGTGTGGCGGGAATTTTAAAATTGCACTTTATAAGTTAACCCGGTTGTATTGGCATGTGTTTCAATGTTAAGATTTCCTCATTGATATATAAACTATCAGACTGCGTGGTCGGTAGTAGTGGCTTTCAGTAGGCCTTTAAATAATGAATCAAATCACTGATCTATAGAACCGCCTCACAATAGGGTAAGTGTGTCAAAGATCGAGGAGGACCAGGAGGAGCTTTTGGCATTTTTTGGGGAGTGGAGGTGGGGGGCGCACGAATAATCGCACACTCCAGCTGCGTTAGCGTGGACGAGAAAAGGTTGTGCGTTAGCGTGTTTGACAGCGCCGCGGCCCTGGCTGCGATGTTGACGTTAGTGCATCAGGACGCGTCACCTCTGTCGGACGTGATCACGTTTTGTCACGGGGCCGTGACTGGACGACCCAAACAGAGGAGAGTACGGAGGACGGCCACTAAAACGTGTGTCATCATCACAAGTGACACACGAGAAGGGAGGAGAGTAATTCACACAAATCACGTCCCATTGTCTCGCCGCGTCCTGCTAGTTAGCATACGCCGGCCGTTTGAGCGCGTTGATGTACAGGGCGCGGAATTGTCAGCCGCGTCCCGTCGCATTAGGGAGCGACGGGGAGGACGCCGCCCGCCGTTGCGCTCCGATGAAGGCGCCTCGACACATTTTTGCCGCCCCCCCCCGAGAACGGAACAAGTCATCGAGGCGATGAGGCTGCGGCAACTTTGGAAGAAGTGATGGAGGCTGCGGTGAGGGCAACATCAGGACGTCAAAGCTTCATTTCGCAGTAGATCCTCAAAAACAGCAAGGCACTCCCGCACTTTTGCAGTAGGTCCCCAAAAACAGCAGATTGCTCCTGGTATGTAGACAATCTCTGAGTAAGGTTTTTGGAGTGGATTCTTAAAAACAGCAGAGCGTTGCTGTCACATAGTGGATGCTGGACTAATATTTTTGCAGTAGGTACTCAAAAACAGCATTGCACGTTCTTTGGATAGCAATTTCGCTGCAGATCCTCAAAAACAGCAATGCACTCCTGTCCAACAGACGATTTTTGACTAGTGTTATAACAGTAGGACCTTAAAAGCAACAGTGCACTCTTGTCATGTAAGAGGATCTTTGACTAGCATTTTTGCAGTAGGTCCACAAAAACAGCATGCACCCTGTCATTTAGAATATTTTTGAATAGCACTTTTGTAGTAGGTCCTCAAAAACAGCAGATTGCTCCTGGTATGTAGAAGATCTCTGACTAAGGTTTTTGCAGTTGATTCTTAAAAAACAGCAGCGAGCTGTTGTCATATAGTGGATGCTGGACTAATATTTTTGCAGTAAGTCCTCAAAAATAGTAATACACTTATGCCATATGGAGGATTTTTGACTATTATTTTTGCAGTAGGTCCTTAAAAACAGCAATACACCTGTGTCATATTGAGGATCTTTGATTAGCATTTTTGCAGTATGTACTCAAAAAGAGCAACACACATACTTTATATAGAGACTCTTTGGTTATCAATTTCGTAGAAGGTCTCTGATTAGGGTTTTTGCAGTAGATTCCTAAAAACAGCAGAGCGCTGCTGTCATATAGTGGATGCTGGACTAATATTTTGCAGTAGGTCCTCAAAAACAGCATTACATGTTCTTTGGATAACAATTTCGCAGCAAGATCCTCAAAAATCACAATGCACTCCTGTCCAACAGAGAATTAGCAGTAAGTTCTCAAAAACAGCAATGCACTCCTGTCATGCAGAGTATCTTTGACTAGCGTTTTAACAGTAGGTCTTTAAAAACAGCAATGAACTCCTGGAATACAGAAGATCCTTGCATTTTTGCAGTAGGTCCACGAACACAACGTGCACCCGTGTCATTTAGAATATCTTTGATTGGCACTTTTGCAGTAGGTCCTCAAAAACAGCAGATTGCTCCTGGTATGTATAAGATTTCTGACTAAGGTTTTTGCAGTAGATTCTTAAAAACAGCAGAGCGCTTCTGTCATTTAGTGGATGCTGGACTGATATTTTTGCAGTAGGTCTTCAAAAACAGCATCACACATCTTTTATATAATGGTTCTTTGGATAGCAATTTCGCAGCAAGATCCTCCAAAATCGCAATTCGCTCCTGTCCTACAGAGGATCTTTGACTAGTGTTTAACAGTAGGTCCTTAAAAACAACAGTTCACTCTTGTCATGTAAGAGGATCTTTGACTAGCATTCTTGCAGTAGGTCAACAAAAACAGCATGCACCCCGTCATTTAGAATATCTTTGACTAGCACTTTAGTAGTAGGTCCTCAAAAACAGCAGATTGCTCCTGGTATGTAGAAGATCTCTGATCGAAGTTTTTGCAGTAAATTCTAAAAAACAACAGAGCTCTGCTGTCATTTAGTGGTCCCCAACCACCGGTCCGTGGCCCGGTACCGGATCGATTGGTACCAGGCCGCACAAGAAATAAAATAATAATTATTATTATTTTATTTTTATTTTTATTAAATCAACATAAAAAACAAAAGATACACTTACAATTAGTGCACCAACCCAAAAAACCTCCGTCCCCCATTTACACTCATTCACACTCATTCGCACAAAAGGGTTGTTTCTTTCTGTTATTAATATTTCTGGTCCCTACATTATATATCAATATAGATCAATACAGTCTGCAGGGATACAGTCCGTACGCACACATGATTGTATTTTTTTTAATGCCAAAAAAAAAAAAATTACCATCACCCCGGCCCAAAATACGAATACTTGGCAATTAAAACCTCGACCTTGCTTTTAATGAATACGTAGGCCGTCAGCTCCCTGGAGCATTTTTAAAAAAGGATTGAAAATGGAAAAAGATGGGGGAAAAATAAGTGTTTTGTTTTAGTATGTTTTTTGTTTGAGGACAAACATGACACAAACCTTCCCAATTCTTAGAAAGCCCACTATTTAATATGTTTGTGTGTATGCTTCACTGATGACAGTATTTGGTGAACATCTAATTTTGGCGGTCTTTCAACTCACCGTTGTTTGTTTACATGTATAACTTTTTCTGACGCTGTCACAAAAAGACGTGTTTTATGCCAGTCCTTCTTTGTCTCATTTTGTCCACCAAACGTTTTATATTGTGCGTGAATGCACAAAGGTGAGCTTTGTTGATGTTATTGACTTGTGTGGAGTGCTAACCAGGTATATTTGGTCAGTGCATGACTCCAAGCTAATCAATGCTAACATGCTATTTAGGCCAGCTATATGTACATATTGCATCATTATGCCTCGTTTGTAGGTATATTTAATTACTTTTACCTATGTCCTTCGTGTATTTAATTTATATTTGCCTGTCTCATGACACATTATATCAATGTTGTATTGGCTGCATTTCTAATAGTTGGTTGTGTGTCATGTTGTTCCAGACCACAGCTTGCCATAGATTGTAATTAATCCATTAGAAGAAGACAGCCTGCCGTTTCCTTTAACTTGGACACACACATCTATACCTCTGGTCATTAAAAGCCAGTCATTTCCAGGAGTTATCTCACCTTCTGAGTAGCCTCTGATTTACTAATGGTTTCTAATGTTGTAAAAATGTGCAGAATAAATATTACATTTCAACATTTCTGTCAACCAAGATTTTCTTCAGCCTGCGACACATAGTCATTTTGATAGTAGGCTAATATAATAATAATACCTGTGATTTATATAGCGCTTTTTTAAGTACCCAAAGTCGCTTTACATCTTAAAAACCCATCATTCATTTACACCTGGTGGTGGTAAGCTACTTTCATAGCCACAGCTGCCCTGGGGTAGACTGACGGATATATATATATATAATATAGCTAATGTAGACAATTACATCGTGCGTTGCCTTCATTATAACACTTATATAAGGCTTTTCATTTTTTGCGGCTCCAGACAGATTTGTTTTTTGTATTTTTGGTCCAATATGGCTCTTTCAACATTTTGGGTTGCCGACCTCTGACTTAGGCCTACTACGCTACTGTATTTTAAAGGTTGGTCATTATGGTGGTACTTGGAGAGCCAAGTGTTTTCTGAGGTGGTATTTGGTGAAAAAAGTTTGAGAACCTCTGCTGCGACAAAGCAAATGGTGTAATATAGTAGAAAAGGTTAAGAACCTCCTGATGTGGAGGGCTCCGCCTCTCCAAGATGGCCCCACCCCCATGTGTACTGTACTGCACCCCGAAATGGCTGCGCCCTAAGGCTTCCGGCAGCACACAAAATGAATGAATGAATGAAATGTTTGTACACATGGATCGCACACATTTGGCTCGTTCTGAAAGTTTGTTAATCAAAAATTTTGCAAATAGAGAATTTCGTAAATGGAGGTCCCCCTGTATCTCAATAATAGGAAAGAAATGTTATCTGTGCAACATGCCGATATGCAATGAGCTGCATTATGGACACCTCAGCTTTAAGTGATGTTCCTATCATAGAACCCTTGGAAATGGGGAATTTGTTTTGTGCATCAACTGTACATCATGTAAAGCTCACATGAGGGTAAAACTGTCTCAAAGAAATAATTCCCCAACCACAAAGCAGTGAACATCAGTCATCAGGTCATACATTAACAGACTTTAAGGAATGAGCATCAAGTTCAAACTACTTGTAAAAGTCTATAATAACTCCTGTCCGTGTGTGTTTTTCAATGCCCCCCTCCCTCCGCTTGTCACCTGACTTTTGACGTCCCCACCGGCCCTTTGGTGTCTTGTCCATCTGTGTATCTGTCTCCTGTCTCGCCTCCAGCCACTGCATGCTAACCTCTGTCCATACTCCTCAATCCTGCATCCTCTGGTCTGCTTCCTGTCGGTGCACGGAACTGCTCCATCAAAGCTGCCATTCGCCCTATACGTGCGTGTGTGTGTGTCTGTGCATGTGTGTAGAGTGAGGGGTGGGTGTGAAGACAGCTGTCATGCTGTCTCAGGATCATATGATGGCTGTCAGACATGCTGTAAAATAACTGACATCTTACAATCCCAATATCCCTACCCTCTTCCTGCACTACATTTTATAATAAAAAAAAAAAAAAAATCTATATATTTTTAAAAACAACTAAAAAATACTGCTTATACTTATTTTGTTCGCAAATTTTGTGATTTGTTTTGCTTATTGAATAATCACATTTTTGTATTTTTTTTAAATTCTTTATATATACAGTATATATCTATATCTATAGATAGTATAAAATGGATGGCTTGATTAGATAGTATATATATATATATATATATATATATATATATATATATATATATATATATATATATATATATATATATATATATATATATATATATATATATATATATACACACATACATATATATATAATGGTATTATATATACGTGTATATATATATATATTTTTTTTTTCTTTTTAAAAAGTAACAAAAAAGTACTACTCATACTAATTGTTTTTGCAATCTGTTTGATTTGTATTGCTTATTGAATGATCCTATTTAAAAAAAATATAAATTATTTTTATTTTTATTACTATTTATATATAGTATATATTGTCGTTCCCCTCTGGATTCTGATTCCTCGCATGGACACGGACTCTGACGCCTCTCTCTCGCCCCTGGATCATCTGCCTGCCCCAAGGACTGCCTTCCTGCCTTGTTCCTCCTCTCGCCCAACACATCACGGTAATACACAACAATTAATTACACACATAGTCAAACACACATACACACCTCGTGGATTAGTCACACTCCATTCTCTTGTTTAGTTTATATTGTTTTATTTTATATATATATATATATATATATATATATATATATATATATATATATATACATATATATATATATATATATATATATATATATATATATATATATATATATATATATATATATATATATATATATATATATATATATATATATATATATATATATATATAATAGATCATACAGCGTTACTGCCCCCTTGTGTCTGTGTCATCAACTCCATCCTAGAAACACAACAAGGGTACCCTTACCAGTATCTTTACCAGTATTTTTAGCAATACCAATCCAAGTACCATTACAGCATCATTAACAGCACCATTACCTGTACAATTAAAGCATAATTACCAGTACTATAGCCAGCACCAGTACTAATACCAATACCAATACAAATACCAATACCAGTACCTTTACCATTTCCATTACCAGTACTACTATCATTACTACCTCACTACAATGGGTAGAAAGTGGAAATGGAACACTATCCCTTTTGGCACAATTCTGTGTATGTATGACAGATTCCAGCATTCAACATTGTGAACTTTTACATCTATATTTCTTTAAGATTCAACAAAAGTTAAAAAAGGTGCCTTTTGAGAGCTTGTTTTATGGTTAGGGTGGGGGTCTGCAACCCGCGGTTCTCGAGATGCATGAAGCTCTTTAGCACCGCCCTAGTGACTCCCTGGATATTTTTCATAAATGTATGAAAGTAAAAAAAAGATGGGGGTAAAAATACATATATTTTGTTTTAATATGTTTTTGTGTAGAAGGACAAACATGACACAATCCTTCCTAAATGTCAGCAATCCCACTGTTTGTATTAAACGTGCTTCACTGATGAGCGTCTTTGGCGAGCGCCGTTTTGTCCTACTAATTTTGGCGGTCCTTGAACTCACCGTAGTTTGTTTACAAGTACAACTTTCTCTGAAGCTGCCACAGAAAGACGCGTTTTATACCATTCCGTTGTCTCATTTCGTCCACCAAACCTTTTATGCTGTGCGTGAATGCACAAAGGTGAGCTTTGTTGATGTTATTGACTTGTGTGGAGTGCTAATCAGGCATATTTGGTCACTGTAGTGCATGACTGCAAGCTACTCGATGCTAAAATGCTATACAGGTTAGCTGTATGTACATATTGCATCATTATGCCTCGTTTGTAGGTATATTTGAGCTCATTTAAATTCCTTTACTCATGTCCTCTGTGTATTTAATTCACATTTGCATGCCTCATGACACATTATCTGTATGTAATATTGGCTGCATTTCTGATAGTGGTTTGTGTGCCATGTTGTTCCAGACCACAGCAAACGCTACCCAGCTTGCAAAGATTGTAATAAACCCATTTGAAGAAGACAGCCTGCTGTTTCCTTTTAACTTGGACTAACACACATCTATCTATTCCTTTGGCCATTCTAAGCCAGTAATTTCCAGGAGTTATCTCACCCTCGGAGAAGCCTCCGTTTTACTAATGTTTTCCAATATTGTAAAAATGTGTAGGATAAATATTACATTTCAACATTTCTGTTAACGAAGATGTGTGTCAGCAGACACATAGTTATTTTGATAGTAGGCTAGTATAGCTAATAGACACTTATATAATGTGTTGCCTTCATTATAACACTTAAATAAGGCTTTTAACATTTTGCGGCTCCAGACAGATTTGTTATTTTTTATTTTTGATCCAATATGGCTCTTTCAACATTTTGGGTCGCCGACCCCTGGCTAAGGGGAACAGGTCTCCCCCAAACTGTAGCATTGTTTACAACGCCTTCAAAGATGAGGTTTTGGGGGAACTAAGGGGACCGGTCCAACCCCTGATGTATGCCTAATAATGTACAGGAAACTGATTTGTTGTGTTTTCTCTCTCTCCCAATCCAAATATTAAAAAAAATCAGCGGACACTTCATCGATCAGTTCTGGCCCCGGCGCTCTCTCCCTCTAAGGACAAGGCAGGTCGGCAGCTGTCGTTTCAGGTTAGCGCAGGCTGGAGGTGGCTGAGGGATGAATAAGTGACGAGGCTGCACGTCGGACTCATGTTAAATGTCGGACGGCAGGCAAAGTGTTTGTTTAGCTTGGTGTGTGTGCGTGGACTACAGGGACTGTGACGCCGTACATGTGTGCAGGACCACCTATAGGAGACCTGCTGCTTTCGCATTTGAGGGTCTAATCAGTACACTAACGGACGTATACACACTCTTTATGTACACACACACATATGGGACCCTGGAGAGTGGCCGGAAACCTGCCTGTCAGCTGCTGTTAGGTCACACTGCAATGCCACTGTCACACACGTGCACACACACACACACACACACACACACACACACACGCACACACACACACACACGTTTTAATGCAAAATTATGCTGCTGTAAAATCATCATACATTTTTTAGGGCTATGCCAAACAAGCGACTCCACCCCTCACATTTCAGCGACCATGCTATGGGACAATACAATAGAAATTATACACTTAAGAGAAGTCAGTGTACAGCTTGTAAAGAATGGAACTTTATTGTTATTGCCAGGGGTGTCCAAACTTTCCCCTCTGAGGGCCGCACACACTGAAAAAGAAAGCATGCAGAAGGGCCATTTTGATATTACTAATTTTTTTAAAACAATACAATATGATTTGTTTTTTTCAACCTTAAAGGCCTCAAGTTTGGTCTCGGGGACCCAAAAAAGATTTATTTAGGAGTGAAAACAAAACAGAAAAAAAATGATACTGCAAAAAGTGTGGAGAGGATCAGGAACACGTTGAAGAACCAGCGGAGTTGTTAGTTGTGCGTGGCAGTGTGCTGTCTAACCAGGGAGTAGTCTTTGCCCTCAAGCTAAATCTAGACTTGTTTACACTGTAAGTATTGTATTTATTACAAACCGATTGGTGGTAATGGACTACAGTATGTCGTGTACATACACTATGGGTGTGTGCTTGCATGTATACAATATATGTATGTATGTATGTGTGTGAGTGTATATGTGTATGTATATATACATATATGTATATGAGATATGCAATATATACAAACATTTTATTGAATATTATATATACAGATATCAACACTATGCTGTGTGTATATACAGGGGCGCCGCTAGGGATTTTGGGCCCCATGAAAAGAATCTTTACAGGGCCCCCTGTATTATAATTTCATCATCATTAGGGGCCTCTCTGGGCCCCCCTCCATCATGGGCCCCTAGAATCCGTCTCCTTTACCCCCCCTTTTCGGCGCCCCTGTGTATATATGTATATGTACTGTATGTATACGTATGTATATGTATATGAGTATGTTTGTGTATATATGTTTGTATATATGTTTGTATATATGTGTGTTTGTGTGTGTGTGTGTGCGCTTGTATTTCTAGAAATAAAATGTTGAATTTTCGCAAGTGGCAAATCATTTGTAGCGCAGAGAGGGGTCGACTGGACAGGAACAATCTGACAGTGTCACAAAACAATGTAAATCTTCTACTGTATTAAAATGATGGTGACAAAAAGTTAGGATTTGGAGTTCATTATTGTTGCCATGTTTAGTTATGTTGTTGTTTGTTATGAAATAGGCATGTTATGAATGTAGAACAATTGCCTAAATAGTCTTCTTGGGGCGGCATAGCTCGGTTGGTAGAGAGGCCGTGCCAGCAATTTGAGGGTTACAGGTTCGATTCCCGCTTCTGCCATCCTAGTCACTGCCGTTGTGTCCTTGGGCAAGACACTTTACCCACCTGCTCCCAGTGCCACCCACACTGGTTTAAATGTAATATTGGGTTTCACTTTGAAAAAAGCGCTTTGAGTCACTAGAGAAAAGCGCTATATAAATATAATTTACATCACTTCACTTCTTCTGAGTTTAACAACAAATGTTGCGACTGTGTGACTAGGGGGCAGATATTATATGTTGTACTTATTTCTACTCCTTTTCATTGATGATTCATTTCAATGTGTTTTTTTGTTTGACCTTGAATGGATAAAATACAAACAAAACAAAACATACAGGAAGACTGATGTTTACTACTGAAAACAAGTCAACACACATCCATTATTGTCTAAATCAGGATTGTCAAAAACGGTTTCTTAACTCGCGGTCCAACCAAAAATATATGTTTCTCTGCTGTGGTCCCTATGGGCTGCAGTGATACTCCGTTGTAATACACTTTTCCACCACTTGTGGCAGTAATGACAATATCAAAGAAGTCTGAAGCTAAAGTCATAGAGAAGTTTCTTAAGCGCAAAAAGTAAGACTAAGGTGGTGAAGCTGTATTTTCATCTGCACTTTAATTTTGTCGACAGTTTATTAAAAACACTTAAATATTATTGTGGAGGGGGACGTGGCCTGCGGACCTGCAGCGAAGTGGGGTGTGCCAAGACCGGCTTCGAGATCAGCGACAGGTGCGTAGATGGCCCACCTGGGCGTGTTTATCTAATCACCTGCCGCTCTGTTAAAGGCAGCAGCCGGGAAGGAGAGGAGGTGGTTGGAGTTGGAGCACGAGAGAGAACGAGAGCGAGAGCAAGATTGACACAGACTAAAGACAATTGCTGAAAAGCACTACAGAGACTTTATTGGTTAAATAAAACAGTGTCTAAAAACCCTGAAAAGGAGCGGTGATATCTGTACTTAGTGGTCCGAAGAACCCGGAAGTAAGAGACTTCCACAGTTATTTATTTTTAATTGAGTTAGTTCATATTTATTTTTGGGCTGTGAATTTGTATGTAATTTAAAAATAATATGACATGTAAGAATATTTTTCATCTGAGTCCCTTCTTCTGCAGTATATTCGATTAGTACCTTTTTTTGTAATCAGCCTGACATAAGCCTTGATAAAAAAAAACATATTTGAATAATACATGATTTATCCCTTTAAATTAAGTTAATTAGATATAATTATTGAAGGATTAACGAGTAAGATTAGTTGGGCCCCGAGGTCCAAAAGGTTAAGAACTGCTGGCCTAAAATGCAGCCAGGAGTCTATAACTACTGTAGAAAGTAGAATAAAAGACCTAACGTGTAATGTAAAGAGAAATGGTTGAAATGTTCTTATATTAAATTGTATATTGTATAAATATCAACATTTTCAGAATGCGGCCCTTGATGGAAACGATTGAGCACCCCTGGTCTAAACATACAAGTAAGTAGCAAGGTCATTGTGACAATCAGTGCTCACGTCATGGTTGAGGGCTGCATGAGTGCTGCCACTACTGGGCAGCTGTGGTAATTTGAAACATAAACAATGGTGACGCTAAGGACACAATTTGGACACCCGTGTTGCCAAACATTGAGACAATAACGTTGCTGTGTGTTGACCAGTTTAAAGCTAAGTTCCGGTGAGGCCTGTACTCACTTTTGTCGGATAGCCGTGGAAGTCCATCAAAAGTTGACATTTGAAGGACAGTGTAGGCACAAAAACGACCAAAAATACCCATCTTATTTTCATAAAGCAAAACAAACATTCTTCCCCCAGAGAGCCATCGACTAGACGCCACCAAGTCAGACTGGAACGGGCGGAGCAAGACCCCAAGGAGGTGGACTGCTCAGGGAGAAGATCGTCCTTGTTTCGTTTAAATGATTTCTTCCGGGTGAAGTCCTCCTCCCGATATCGCTCGACGAGCGATCGCAAGCCGAGATTGCGTGTACACCGTGTTCCCGCAATTCTCCCAGAAGTCACCTTGGCGGAGGGCTCATGAGGAAGTCAATCAATGACTTTATTGCCACTCCAGTGGACTCCGAGAGTGGAGTTGATCTGCTTCTTAAACTTGGCATACAAAATAAACAAGGTCAGGCAGCTTGTTTTTGTATGCATTTTCCCATTATAAATAAAAAATGGGTTGCTGCCATGCAAGGCGCTAACCAGCAGCCATCAGGAGCAAGGGTGAAGTGTCTTGCCCAAGGACACAACGGACGTGACTAGGATGGTAGAAGGTGGGGATTGAACCCCAGTAACCAGCAACCCTCCGATTGCTGGCCCAGCCACTCTACCAACTTCGCTACGCCGCCCCATTGAAAGTAGCTAGCTAGCATTTGTTTGTGCTAACTCTCCTACGCCTGAACCGTTGCACGCAAAAACATGCCAAAACCTGCGCTTCAACTGAGTTGCCTGTGCAATTGTTTTTCTGACAAATACACCACATGGTGGCGCTGTTATTGGACTCAATGACTTCAAATTTCTCTCACAGCTCAAATACAGCTGTATAAAAACACCCGCTGTAACTCTAATGCAGGGGCATGTAAATTATATTTATTTGTATATATATATATATATATATATATATATGTGTGTGTGTGTGTGTGTGTGTGTGTGTGTGTGTGTGTGTGTGTGTGTGTGTGTGTGTGTGTGTGTGTGTGTGTGTGTGTGTGTGTAGATATTCTAATAATATAATGGATATATAATGAACAGTGTTGGGACTAACGCGTTACAATGTACTTCCGGGCGGTAAATAGTAATCTAGCGCGTTATTTTTTATATTCAGTAACTCAGTTACCGTTACTACATGATGCGTTACTGCGTTATTTTACCTTATTTTTTTATGTAGTATCGGCTAGAAACTG
This sequence comes from Entelurus aequoreus, assembly GCF_033978785.1. NCBI lineage: Eukaryota > Metazoa > Chordata > Actinopteri > Syngnathiformes > Syngnathidae > Entelurus > Entelurus aequoreus. The sequence goes on from NC_084739.1 coordinate 60,142,265, forward strand.
AGAAGATATGAGTGTGTTTTATTGGAGCGCTGCAGAAGAGGCGACGGAGAAGAGGCGCTAACAAGACGTCAGGGCGAAGCAGAGTTTCTTAACATGGAGATATTCTCACTACTTTTCTTTTGTCGACCACAAAGAAAAGAACATTGTAGTTAAATGTAGGTTGTGTCTTGGATCAAAGATCCTATCCTACCAATTCAAATCTGCTGAAACAGCTACAAAAGCAACATGCTTCGACGAAGCTAGTAAAGAGAGAGACACTTCACCTCCTAAGCTACAGCGGCTGGATTTTAACGAGGCACTGCTAGCCAGGACAACATTGATAGAGCTGTAATGTTTACTGCTTAAACCTTTATTGTGAAAGTGATTGATTGATTGATTGAGACTTTTATTAGTAGGTTGCACAGTGAAGTACATATTCCGTACAATTGACCACTAAATGGTAACACCCGAATAAGTTTTTCAACGGCGTTGAAAGGGACGGCGTGGCGAAGTTGGTAGAGTGGCTGTGCCAGCAATCGGAGTGTTGCTGGTTACTGGGGTTCAATTCCCACCTTCTACCTTCCTAGTCACGTCCGTTGTGTCCTTGGGCAAGACACTTCACCCTTTGCCTCTGATGGCTGCTGGTTAGCGCCTTGCATGGCAGCTTCCGCCATCAGTGTGTGAATGTGTGTGTGAATGGGTAAATGTGGAAATAGTGTCAAAACGCTTTGAGTACCTTGAAGGTAGAAAAGCGCTATACAAGTATAACCCATTTATCATTTATTATAACTTGTTTAAGTCGGGGTCCACTTAAATTGATTCATGATACAGATATATACTATCATATATACTATCATCATAATACAGTCATCACACAAGATAATCACATTGAATTATTTACATTATTTACAATCAGGGGTGTGGGGGGGCGGGGGGGGGTAGGATATGGACATCAAGTAGTGGACATAGAGAGAGAGAGAGAGAGAGAGAGAGAGAGAGAGAGAGAGAGAGAGAGAGAGAGAGAGAGAGAGAGAGAGAGAGAGAGATCAGAGGGCATAAGAAAAAGTATCTGCATTTGATTGTTTACATTTGATTATTAGCAATCCGGGGAGGGTGTTAGTTTAGGGTTGTAGCTGCCTGGAGGTGAACTTTTATTGCGGTTTTGAAGGAGGATAGAGATGCCCTTTCTTTTACACCTGTTGGGAGCGCATTCCACATTGATGTGGCATAGAAAGAGAATGAGTTAAGACCTTTGTTAGTTCGGAATCTGGGTTTAACGTGGTTAGTAGAGCTCCCCCTGGTGTTGTGGTTATGGCGGTCATTTACGTTAAGGAAGTAGTTTGACATGTACTTCGGTATCAGGGAGGTGTAGCGGATTTTATAGACTAGGCTCAGTGCAAGTTGTTTAACTCTGTCCTCCACCTTGAGCCAGCCCACTTTGGAGAAGTGGGTAGGAGTGAGGTGGGATCTGGGGTGGAGGTCTAGAAGTAACCTGACTAGCTTGTTCTGAGATGTTTGGAGTTTAGATTTGAGGGTTTTGGAGGTGCAAGGGTACCAGGAGGTGCATGCGTAATCGAAAAAGGGTTGAACGAGAGTTCCCGCCAGAATCATCAAGGTGCTTTTGTTGACCAGAGAGGAAATTCTGTAGAGAAATCTCGTTCGTTGGTTAACCTTTTTGATTACCTTGGTTGCCATTTTATGGAACCTAGGTAGGTGACCTCATCTTTCCTGGTGATAACAATGTCACCTACTTTTATGGTGAAGTCATTGACTTTCTTAAGGTTGATGTGGGACCCAAACAGGATGGATTCTGTTTTACCCAAGTGTATGGATAGCTTGTTGTCAGCGAGCCAGGTGCAAGTTCTACAGAGGTCAGCACTGAGGATTTTCTCCACCTGTGACTCTGCCTTGCCGGATACCAGCAAGGCAGAGTCATCCGCAAACAAAAACAATTCACAGTCGCGTGCCGATGACATGTCGTTTATGTATATTAGGAACAGTAAAGGTCCCAATATACTGCCTTGGGGGACTCCACAGCTCACCGAGAGGGGGGGGGGGGGGACACGGTGCCGTTCACCTCTACCACCTGCTCCCTCCCCTCCAAGTAAGATTGCATCCAGCTCCATGAGGTTGTGTTAAATCCGATTGCTCTGAGCTTATCCAACAGTATAGCGTGGTTAACGGTGTCAAAGGCCTTCTGAAGGTCCAGCATGACCCTGCCGCAGTATTTGCCCGCGTCCACCTCATGTTTGATGTGGTCGGTCGGATAGAGAAGGCATGTGTCAGTGGAGTGGTTAGTTCTGAAGCCGGACTGGAATTTGTACATGAGTTTATTTGTGGCAAGGTAACTATCGACCTGTTTATAAACTTTTTTCTCCATTACTTTCGAAATGGAGCTGAGAATAGAAACAGGTCGGTAGTTGCCAGGTTCTAATTTGTTTCCTTTTTTAAAGAGGGGAGTTACTCTTGCTATCTTAAAATCTTTTGGTACTTGGCCTAGTGTAATTGATAGGTTTATTATGTGCGTGATGATCGGGGCAATGATGGAGGCAGAGTCCCTGAGGAATCTGGAGGGAATATTATCAAGGCCGGTGGCCTTGTTAGGGTGGAGCACGCTCAATTTTTTAAACACCTCATCAGCTGTGACCATTTCTAATTTGAAATCATCGTTGGATACTCCTAGCTTTCTGTAGAAGGATTTAATGTGTTCTACACCAAAGCGACCAGAGTGGTGGGACAGCTTGTTGACAAGAGTTGCGGCTATGCTGGTGAAAAAGATGTTAAGTCTACTAGCTACCTCCATTTTGTCTGTAATGAGGGAGTCACCCTCCTTGATGCTGATGTTGGTGAGTCTTGTTTTAAGTTTCTGGCTGCAACCAGGAAGCTGGTTGTTGAGAATTTTCCGGAGCTCACGTGGCTTATTTGTGTTTTCCTCTATTTTGTCGTTAATGTAATTTTTTTTTAAGGATTTAGTCAGGTTGGTTGACTTATTTCTTAATTTATTGCATTGCTTTTTGAGAGTTGAAAGGAGTAATTTGAGGTTGATATTATTGTGTTGTTTATCTACTTCTGTTTTACATTTTTGGTATTCAGAGTATTTCCTGTCTCCGTCTTTTATGGCAGCTAATAGGTCCGGATTCATCCATGGTTCCGAGCGGGCTTTGATCCTGACTGTTTTCACGGGAGCCATGTCATTTAGTATCTTTAGGAACGCCGTTTTGAAGCGATCCCAAGTAACATCGACCATGTTGCTCGCGAGCACAGGGGACCAGTCCCACTCATCTAATTTTAAATTGAAATTGAAATTGTCATTGGAGTATTTTTTGAGGGATCTGGATTGAGCTGTTATGTGGCCATTGGCTTTAGGTTTAGCTATTTTACGGGTGCATAAGGTTAGATAGTGGTCGCTAAGACCACAGATCATGACCCCACTATTTTTTATTTTAGGCCGGTCTGAAGTGAGAATGAGATCTATGGTTGATTGGGTGGTCTGTATCCTTATTGCTGTAACAGCATGTATTGCGCTTCACTAACCGGAAGTAGTGGGAAATGCCGGTGTTCGACCAAGAGGTAAAGAATAAACAAAGCTCCCGGGCTAAACAGAAAAATAAGTGTTTTCTATGTCCAGTTATTATCCAGATTAGTCTATAATACTTCTCGTGTATAGCTAATCACAACAAGAGCCATTGCAGCGTGTGTGATGGAAGACATGCAGGCTATTTCTAGAGTGGAGTCACCCGCTTTCAGGCAGCTAATTAGCATGATACCGGGCATCATGGCACCTGGACATTGAGTACATAAAAATGGAAATCGAGCTAAAGAAGACACTCCAAACTCTGCCTCTGCTCATCATTCAGCACTGAAGGTACACACACTCTGTCAATTCTCTTATATACTCTTTCATTCTAGACTTCTAGAGTGTTTGATTATCACATCACTCTAAATGTATAGACTATAAAGTTCACAAACATAAAGAGGGATCCTAGTGGGCCAGCCCAATCTTTCCTTATCTCTAAACTAAAACTAGGGAAATGTGTAGAGTGTTCTGGACTTCAGACATGATTTTTATTTCAGAATTCCTTGAGAGAAAGAACCGCCTGGTTAGGCTTTGTGTATGTAGTGTGTGCCTTCCTTGGTTTACAGCTATGTTGTTATTATGCTGTTTGTTACTTATGTATGTTATGTTGCAGCTATTTAAAATAGTTTTGTCAATTTGTTCTGGCCTGAAATAAATTGGCCCTTTGAAACATATCTTTGTCTTTGTGTGTTGTATGTAGACCACATTGCTTAGCAGAGTTCAGTGATGCAAATGCATGTCAAGTTGATCAACAGATTGCATTATTCTCCAGTGCAATAACAGTACTGAAATGAAGGCTAAAAGGGCATTAAAGGGGGCCTTAAAAAAAATAAAATATATATATATAAGTAACTAAATAACTAACTTTTCACAGTAACACATTACTTTTTGGTGTAAGTAACTGAGTTAGTAACTGAGTTACTTTTGAAATAAAGTAACTAGTAACTGAAACTAGTTACTGGTTTTCAGTAATCAACCCAACACTGATAATGAATATATAATAAATTAAGAGTATGTGTGTCAAGCGTTGACAATCAAGGCGTCGTGGAAGACGCAGGAGGTTGTAGTGATTTTGAGGATGAGGTAGCAGAGTGCAGTAAAAATGTATTGATAAATGAAAAAAAGCAAGAGCAATGAGGAAGTGCTCTGCCCGGACCGACTATGAAGAAAACAAAACAAAACAAAACTGAAACCCAGCGAAACACTCACGGGAAATGTGGAGCAGACGGCGTCCACAAAGTAGTGCGTATTTTGGGCTTAGTATCAATAGGATCCTCTGTTGTCCAGTGAACAGATAACAACAATAATGTCCCGACGACAAAGGTAGAAAAAGGATCAACTTAAATAGTCTTGATTGCGAACAGAAAACAGGTGAGGGGAAATGCTCTGGGACAGAAGTGAAGCAGCCACGGGGAAAACACCAACAAAACCGGAAGAGCCGCTAAAATAAAAGCGCAGGACAGGAACTAAAACACTCAAGACCGGAGTACACTAACAAAACGCAACATAAAGCACGGTCGGGTGTAACCAGACGGGAAAATGTGAAAGTTGGATTACTACCTTGTTTACTTCCATGACAACCTCCTTAAAGTTTTGTAATCAATCAGAAATATCAAGCAGTTAAAATGTGCCAAACATGGACTCAATTCCACGTATTTGACTGACGATAATTATCAAATCATTTATTCATAAAGTATAAATACCAACAAATGAAGATAGAATACTATTAACTGCAACATGTAAGTGTAAAAAAAAAAAAAACCATTATGATTGGTACATTTTTCAGAATGTGCTTGGTCTGTTTTTCAACAAAGAAAACAACCTGACGTTGTCTTCATTTTTAAGTTATCATGCCATGATTTTTACCAGTCTGACCCACTTTAGAATAGATTGGAGTAGATGAAATGAGTTTGACACCCCCAAGTGGGCCGGACTGGTAAAATCACGGCACGATAACTTAAAAATAAAGACAATTTCAGATTGTTTTCTTTGTTTAAAAATAGAACAAGCGCAAATGTACAAATCATAATGTTGTTGGGGTTTTTTTTTTTACACTTACATGTTGCGGTTCATAATTTATTTGTCGTTATTTATATTTTCTGAATAAATGATGTGATAATATTCATCAGTCAACTCATTGGTGTTCATTTTCAATCTATCAAGATAAAAACAAGTATATCAAAATCAAATTACAGGATGTTATTTATATAGTTTGATCATTTTCCTCGACTGATGTACTTAACATCATGTGGTTTATTTTGTACATATGCAGCGTCATCTACAAAGATACAAAAAATTGCTATTGCGACATCCAGTGGACACATTTAGAACAGCAGTTTCTTTCATTCAAAAATTTCAGGTACATTTTTATACTTAGCAAACTCATCCCGCGGGCCGGATAAAACCTGTTCACGGGCCTGATCCAGCCCTCGGGCGGTGCGTTTGACACCCCTGGATTAAAGAGTATGAACATGAACTATGTGGGAGTTATTTCATGATTTAAAAATCATATTTAGAAGGTTTTTTTTTTTCTTGCTATGAAAATAATAATTTGTACTTTGCGGAAATCAACGTTTCACGGTCAGTCCTGGTACCAATTATCAGTGATAAACGAGGTTTTAATGTCAAGGAAATTCACATGGGGGCGCCACTAATGTCATGTAGTCATGTAGACCTACTGTAGTGTTATGCACTTATATACAGTACTCATGTATTCTATTAGAGACCCACTCGTCTACATCCCTATTATTACTATCCTACTTTATGTTTGTCCAGCGATGCTTTGCAACAGTACCGCTTTCCGGCAGTAGATGGTGGTATGGCCCCACTGTCCACCACCCACCGTTCACCTCTGACCCCCCCCTTGCACAGTGGGCGCAGCATAACCAGCACCATTTATTTAGCAGCTCTTGTGCGACCTCTCTATAGCAGCCATGTGATTGCAGCAATGCGTTACACTTAAAGCTGTGTGGGCTTTGGCATGATAGCACGGCGCACTGCTGGCTGCCAGTGGGAACCCCGGAGGAGAGAAAGGAACACTGCACAGCTGAGAGATGGTTCACAAACGAGACAGGACTTGACGTCGGGGGCTCTTCAACTCAAGGGGTCTGGGGGGACCATTTTTAGGAAGGTGACCGTGTGGGTCAGACTTCTCCATTATTCCTTTTGGGTATGTGATGGTCATGCAAGGCTCTGCAATAGATCATGTGGTCATAAGTAAAAACACAGCCAATCCAGACAAAGATCCTCTATACCAGTGGACCCCCAACTTATTATAACCAATTTATAACCGACCGCATTTTCTCCTACTTAACTTTCGCCAGTCCCCCTAGACCAGGGGTGTAAAACTTGTTTTCATTGAGGGCCACACCACAGCCATGGCTGCCATTAGAGCAGTGGTTCTTAACCTGGGTTCGATCGAACCCTAGGGGTTCGGTGAGTCGGCGGAGGTCTAGACACACTCGACTCATCGTGTAAATAAAAACTTCTCCCTATCGGTGTATTGCGGATACGGCAACAGCAGAAGTCACACTGATTTGCAGGTGTGTAATTTGTTGTGAGTTCATGCACTGTGTTGGTTTTGTTCTTCGAACAAGGTGATGTTCATGCACGGTTCATTTTGTGCACCAGTAGAAAAACATGGTAACACTTTAGTATGGGGAACATATTCACCATTAATTAGTTGCTTATTAACATGCAAATTAGTAACATATTGGCTCTTAACTAGTCATTATTAAGTACTTATTAATGCCTTTTTCGGCATGGCCTTATTATAACCCTAACCCTCTAACCCTGGCCCTAACCCTCTAACCCTAACCCTAACCCTAACCAAATAACTCTAAATTAAGTCTTTGTTACTCAGAATATGTTCCCCATACTAAAGTGCTACCAAAAACATATAACTTTGTCTTGAATTTGAAAAAAAAACATCATTTTATTTTTCACTAAAGAAGGGTTCGGTGAATGCGCATATGAAACTGGTGGGGTTCGGTACCTCCAACAAGGTGAAGAACCACTGCATTAGAGGGCCGCTTGTAACAGTAAATAATTAATGAATTTGCCTACAAATTTTAATATTTTACTTTTTTTTTTACGTAAAGGGTCAAACAAATCTGTGGATTTGACCACTGTTTATTACAGAAAAAAACTGGCAGCTTAGTTGCCAGACTTTTACTGTAAAATATATGGTGTTATTTTATTATTATTATTTTTACAACATATTACTGTAGGTAGAAATACAGTACCGCTGTTTAATTTTATTTTGGAAACTCACCTGCCAGTTTTTTACCATAATAAAATGTGGTACCATAAGATCATCAACCGTGGATTTTACAGTAAAAAAAACTTTAAAAAAACTGAAAGCTCAGTCGACAGAAATTTACTATAAAAAAAACAAACATTGGTGACTTTTTTTCAAACTGTAAAAAAAAAACCTCCCTACATTTTACAGTAAAATCTATTGGTCATTGTTATAGTGTACAATTTGATGGATAACCTGCTTCGAAATCATAAGTTAAGCAGATATTTAAGTATTTATTTGGATTTTGACCAACAAAGTTAGATAATATAATATTTGTTGCAAAATTGGAAACTATTTTTTTCCTTGTCAAACTAGAAAAAAAATAAAATAAATACCTTTAGTAAGAAAATAAGAAAGTAAAGAAAGAAAATATAAGGTATTTTATTGACATTGTCACATCGCGGTGAGGGATGTCTTGTCTTGGTTTTTTCTGTCTTGTGATTTGCATGTTTTAGTTTGAAAAGCTGTGATGAGGTGGCGACTTGTCCAGGGTGTACCCCGCCTTCCGCCCGATTGTAGCTGAGATAGGCTCCAGCGCCCCCCGCGACCCTGAAAGGAATAAGCGGTAGGAAATGGATGGATGGATGGATAGTTTGAAAAGTAACTCTCCTCTCGTTTCAGGTCACTTGCCCTTCCTTTTGTGTCATCAGTCTGACGTCATCCCTGTACCCTGATTGTTTCCACCTGTTCCCTATTAGCCTCATGTGTCTTATAAGCCCACTCCTCCCTTTGTTCTGTGCCAGTTTGTCTCGTTTATTCGTGCTCTCTAGCGTCCATGTCCATGTCCATGCCTTGCCTTGTCTCCTGCTTATGTTCTTTGATCCTGAATCCCTTCGTGGCTATTTTGAGTTTTCCTTTCTTCCCCCTTCAGCAGAGTGATTTTTTGTTATTTAGTTTATTCAGCCGAAGTGGTGAGTTATCAGTTATTTTTCATTCTTTCCTCAAATTTTTGAGTGACAATTTTTGTTAAACTTTATTAGATTAGATAGTGTAGAATTTTTCATAGCTGTTGTTTCTTCCTCTTCTTGGAGCGTTTTTTTGTTAATACATTTTATAGCATATACGGCGCCAATTATAGTTCGTCTCTGCTTTTGTGTGTTCCTCCGTTCGGAGTGATTTTCAGTTGTTCCTATTTTTTGGAAACTTTTTCGCCGATTAGTTCTTTTGTTTGATTGGCAACACTAAATTGGCCCTAGTGTGTGAATGTGAGTGTGAATGTTGTCTGTCTATCTGTGTTGGCTCTGTGATGAGGTGGCGACTTGTCCAGGGTGTACCCCGCCTTCCGCCCGAATGCAGCTGAGATAGCCTCCAGCACCCCCCGCGACCCCAAAAGGGACAAGCGGTAGAAAATGGGTGGATGGATGGAAACAACACACCGGTCTTTCCTCGTCTCCCATCGTGGTTACAGTGAAACCAAGTGCTACATTGGCTTCATTATATTCTGGTCCGGCAAAAAAAATATTTACCACGCCCCCCCAGGGGGGGGCCTGCCCCACCATTTGAGAAGGACTGCTTTAAACCATAACCAACCATGCATCAATATATCTCTTGTCTCAAAGTACTGTCACATCACGCCGTGACTTATTTTGAGTTTATTGCTGTTTTCCTGTGTGTAGTGTTTTAGTTCTTGTCTTGTGCTCCTATTTTGGTGGCTTTTTCTCTTTTTTTTGGTATTTTCCTGTAGCAGTTTCATGTCTTCCTTTGAGCGATATTTCCCGCACCTACTTTGTTTTAGCAATCAAGAATATTTCAGTTGTTTTTATCCTTCTTTGTGTGGACATTGTTAATTGTCATGTCATGTTCGGAGGAGGTACATTGTGTATTGATTGATTGATTTTAAAATTTTATTAGTAGATTGCACAGTGAAGTACATATTCCGTACAATTGACCACTAAATGGTAACACCCAAATAAGTTTTTCAACTTGTTTAAGTCTTGAGCTCAGAAAGCATAAGAACAAGTATTGATATGGTTATTTACAATCCGGGGAGGTGGTTACGCTAGGGTTGCAGCTGCCTGGAGGTGTTCTTTTAGTGCGGTTTTGAAGGAGGATAGAGATGCACTTTCTTTTACACCTGTTGGGAGTGCATTCCATATTGATGTGGCATAGAAGGAGAATGAGTTAAGACCTTTGTTAGATCGGAATCTGAGTTTGATGTGGTTTGTGGAGCTCCCCCTGGTGTTGTGGTTATGGCGGTCATTTACGTTCTGGAAATAGTTTGACATGTACTTCGGTATCAGGGAGGTGTAGTGGATTTTATAGACTAGGCTCAGTGCAAGTTGTTTAACTCTGTCCTCCACCCTGAGCCAGCCCACTTTGGAGAAGTGGGTAGGAGTGAGGTGGGATCTGGGGTGGAGGTCTAGAAGTAATCTGACTAGCTTGTTCTGGGATGTTTGGAGTTTAGATTTGAGGGTTTTGGAGGTGCTGGGGTACCAGGAGGTGCATGCGTAATCGAAAAAGGGTTGAATGAGAATTCCCGCTAGAATCTTCATGGTGCTTTTGTTTACCAGAGAGGAGATTCTGTAGAGAAATCTTGTTCGTTGGTTGACCTTTTTGATTACCTCGGTTGCCATTTTATCACAGGAAAGATTAGCCTCTAGAATGGAACCTAGGTAGGTGACCTCATCTTTCCTGGTGATAACAATGTCACCCACTTTAATAGTGAAGTCACTGACTTTCTTAAAGTTAATTTGGGACCTAAATAGGATGGATTCCGTTTTACCTAAGTGTATGGATAGCTTATTGTCAGCAAGCCAGGTGCACGTTCTACAGAGTTCGGCACTGAGGATTTTTTCCACCTGTGATTTGTCCTTGCCGGATACCAGCAGGGCCGAGTCATCCGCAAACAGGAACAATTCACAGTCGCGTGCTGATGACATGTCGTTTACGTATATTAGGAACAGTAAAGGCCCTAGTATACTGCCTTGGGGGACTCCACAGCTTACTGAGAGGGGGCGGGGGGACAGGGTGCCGTTCACCTCTACCACCTGTTTCCTCCCCTCCAAGTAAGATTGCATCCAGCTCAAAGAGGTTTTATCAAATCCGAATGCTTTAAGCTTATCCAACAGTATGACGTGGTTAACGGTGTCAAAGGCCTTCTGAAGGTCCAGCATGACCATGCCGCAGTATTTGCCCGCGTCCACCTCATGTTTGATGTGGTCGGTCAGATAGTGAAGGCATGTGTCAGTGGAGTGGTTAGTTCTGAATCCGGATTGGAATTTGTACATGAGTTTTTTTAGTGGCAAGGTAACCATCGACCTGTTCATAAACAATTTTTTCCATTACTTTGAAAATGGAACTGAAAATAGAAACAGGTCGGTAGTTACCAGGTTCTAATTTGCTTCCTTTTTTAAAAAGGGGAGTTACTCTTGCTAACTTGAAATCTTTTGGTACTTGGCCTTGTTTAATTGAGAGGTTTATTATGTGTGTGATGATTGGGGCAATGGTGGAGGCAGAGTCCCTGAGGAATCTGGAGGGGATATTGTCCAGGGGCGGTGGCCTTGTTTGGGTGGAGCGTGCTCAATTTTTGGAGCACCGCGTCAGCTGAGAACATTTCTAATTTGAAATCATTGTTGGATATTCCTAGCTTTCTGTAGTAGGCTTTAATGTGTTCTACACCAAAACGACCAGAGTGGTGGGACAGCTTGTTAACTAGAGTTGTGGCAATGCTGGTGAAAAAGGTGTTAAGTCTGCTTCTACCTCCATTTTGTCTGTAATGAAGGAGTCGTCCTCCTTGATGCTGATGTTGGTGAGTCTGGTTTTAAGTTTCTGGCTGCAGCCAGGAAGATGATTGTTGAGGATTTTCCAGAGCTCACGTGGCTTATTTTTGTTTTCCTCTATTTTGTCGTTAATGTAATTTTTTTTTAAGGATGTATTCGTTTATTTATTGCAGTGATTTTTGAGTGTTGTAAGGAGTGATTTGAGGTCATTATTGGGTTGTTTATCTACATCGGTTTTGCACTTTTGGCATTCGGAGTATTTTCCAGAGGTGTGGACTCGAGTCACATGACTGAGACTCGAGTCAGACTCGAGTCATGAATTTGATGACTTTAGACTCGACTTGACAAAATGTAAAGAGACTTGCAACTCGACTTAGACTTTAACATCAATGACTTGTGTCTTCACTTGGACTTGAGCCTTTTGACTTGACAAGACTTGCTACTTTCCCCAAAACCCAAAGATTAAAAATTTATTCAGGAGCGCTCCGTATCTTTCATTTTGTACGTGTGTGTCTGTCAGCGTGTGTGCTGCCTGTCAGTACAACATCCAATCAAATTAGATCCTCATTGTTTTCCTCCCACAGCATTCATCCAATCAAATTGCAGGACAACCAACGAAGAAGAGCTGTCAAACAACCCGCCAGTTTGTTTGACAGTCAAACAAAACACAATGTGTTTTGTTTGACTGTCTACTAAAAACACTCATCAAAGATCCTCTCTATGACAGCAGTCTTCTGCTGTTTTTGAGCAACACAAAATACATTAGTCAACAATCCATCAATCCAGCCATCCATAGACATAAACACTATAGTCGAATAGCCTATATATATATATATATATATATATATATATATATACATATACAGAGGAGCCCTCTGTTGTATACTGGAAAAAGATCCTGTATAAAACAGGAGTCCTCTGCTGTCACTTCTCCAGACCCTGTGACCCCGAGAGGCACAAACGGTAGGAAATGGATGGGTGAATTCCAAAAACGCTTGTCAAAGATCCTCTGTTTGACAGGAGCGTTCTGCTGCTTTAAAGGTTCTATTCCAAAAAGGCCCCAGTCAAAGATCGAGAAGATTGACTTTTGTTATTGACCAAATACATATATATATATATATATATATATATATATATATATATATATATATATATATATATATATATATATATATAGTCGAGGTTTCTGTGGTTTATCCGTTATTCAGTGCTCAATACCGGTAGAGTATAGAGTATAGAGTATAGAGTGGAATATACGTTAGGTCAGGAAAAAACACAGAGGCTATTTCATCCCTACAAGCCTGTTTCGCAGGTTTCCCTGCTCTTCAGGGGATTTTATAAAATCAGGTTTCCCTGCTCTTCAGGGGATTTTATAAAATCCCTGAAGAGCAGGGAAACCTGCAAAACAGGCTTGTAGGGATGAAATAGCCTCTGTGTTTTTTCCTGACCTAACGTATGTATATATATTAGGGCTGTGAATCTTTGGGTGTCCCACGATTTCATTCAATATCGATTCTTGGGGTCATGATTCGATTCAAAATCGATTTTTTTTTTAATTCTACACGATTCTCGATTCAAAAACGATTTTTTCCCGATTCAAAAGGATTCTCTATTCATTCAATACATAGGATTTCAGCGGGATCTACCCCAGTCTGCTGACATGAAAGCAGAGTAGTAGATTTTTGTAAAAAGCTTTTATAATTGTAAAGGACAATGTTTTATCAACTGATTGCAATAATGCAAATTTGTTTTAACTAGTAAATGAACCAAAAATATGACTTATCTTATCTTTGTGAAAATATTGGACACAGTGTGTTGTCAAGCTTATGAGATGCGATGCAAGTGTAAGCCACTGTGACACTATTGTTCTTTTTTTAAATTTTTATAAATGTCTAATGATAATGTCAGTGAGGGATTATTAATCACTGCTATGTTGAAATTGTAACTAATATTGATACTGTTGTTGATAATATTCATTTTTGTTTCACTACTTTTGGTTTGTTCTGTGTCGTGTTTGTGTCTCCTCTCAATTGCTCTGTTTATTGCAGTTCTGAGTGTTGCTGGGTTGGGTTTGGTTTTGGAATTGGATTGCATTGTTATGGTATTGCTGTGTATTGTTTTGTTGGATTAATTAATTTAAAAATAATAATAAAATAAAATTAAAATTAGAATTTAAATACATTTTTTTAAAAAATAAATAAATACAAAATTGATTTTTTTAAAATGAGAATCGATTCTGAATCGCACAACGTGAGAATCGCGATTCGAATTCGAATCAATTTCCCCCCACACCCCTAATATATATATATATACACATATGTGTGTGAATGTCTGTAAATGCGTATGTATATGCATGTGTATATATGTACAGTACATGTATATATGTACATGTATATTTGTATATGTATACATGTATATATATACAACATACATGTATATACATGTATATAAACAGTATGTATATATGCATATGTATATTTGTATATGTATACATGTATATATAAATACAGTATACATGTATATACATGTATATATAAATACAGTATACATGTATATACATGTATATAAACAGTATGTATATATGTATGTATATGTATAGTGCATATATGTATACACATATATACACATATAAACACATATATACACACACAAACACACATTTACAAATACACACAAACATGTATATGTATGATTTTATTACATCCGGAGATGCTTTCCTCTCCATTCACCTTAGGTGAATGGAGCCCTTGGCCAGGAGGCCTTGATATCATCAGATGGTATCCAGCGGCCTTTCTGTGTTTCGACCCTGAACCACAACACCCTACCGCTGGTGGGCCGGCAGTGGTGGCCAAGTCACTGCCTATCTCCTCCTCCTGGCTTCCAGCTCATCTCGTCTCTCCTGCTCCATAACCAGCAAGAGGCTTTCTCTGCTGCGTCCACCATCCTGCGAGCTGCTGTCTTTCTCTCCTTCCCTGTTATTCCCAAGGCTGTGAGCATTCTCCATACCGACTGGGCACGGAATCCTCTGCAGCCGACCTCGACCGGGACCAGCCATGCCTGCCATCTTTTTCCCCTGCAGTCATTCAAAAGGTACTGGTATTTGGCACTTTTCCTTTCAAAGGCTTGGTCGCACCCTCCTTCGCATGGGACTGTGAGTTCTATGAGAATGATCTTCTTTGCCTCTTCAGACCACAGCACCACATCCAGCCTCAGGGTTGTCTGGACAACCTGGGAGAACTGCAGCCTTCCTCCCAGGTCTACCTTCATGTCCCAAGAACGGGCCATTTGCAATAGGCTCTTCCTTGATGTTGCTGTGGTTGGTGGCTTTTCTCCCTCCCTCACAAACTGGATTGATCGTGTTCTCCCTTGTGGTTGCCTTTTCTTGCATCTCTGCTCCTCCAGGGTGTTAGCCAGTGTCATGAGCACCTTGTCATGAAGCCATCTGTATCTCCCTTGGGTGAGTGCTGTTTTACATCCTGACAGGATGTGCGCATTGGTGCCCTTCTGCCCGCAAAGCTTGCATAGTGGATCCTCTCTCATGCCCCACCTGTGCAAGTTTGTTGGAGTCGGGAGTGTGTCATACACTGATCTCAGCAAGAAAGAGATGCGGAATGGTTCCAGCTTCCATAGATCCGCCCACGTGATCTTTCTCTTAGGGAGGTCCCATTTGGTCCAGGCTCCCTGGGACGCTAGTTCCACTGCTCTTGATTTTCGAGCTTCCTCTTCCAAGTTTCGTTCTTCCTCCTGGCTCAGAGCTCTTCTTTCCCTGGGTTCTGCCTTACTCCACTGTTGGACATGGGAAGTTCCAAGACCTTGTCTTCCTGTGGATGGCGTTACTATGATGTCACATAGCCTCAACATGCTCTCAGCTTGTGCAACAGATGTGTCAGCTGCCCACTTGCGTCCTGATCTCGTAGTGACACCTGCGTGTCTGACTTGTTCATCCTGGGAGTCTCTGTATGTCATTAACCCTTGTGTGGTGTTCGGGTCTGTGGGACCCGTTTTCGATGTTTATTAAAAGAAAAATGATACAATTAATTAATTTTTCAAACTGAGACTCACTGGTTTTGGCTCATTTTCTTTGAAGAACATATTGTCACGACGCGGACTCGTACCCGCATTCCTCCTGCAAATGTTTGTCAGAGTTTCTCCTCTGGCTGCTCGTCTGGACACGCCCCTGGGCGCGGCCAACCCACGCAGCAACAAGGCTGCAAACAATTGTGCATCAGCACACCTGGACTTGACGAGAGGGACCAGCATAAAAGCCAGCGGACTCAGGAGATCTTCGCCAGAACGTAGCCAATCTCCCCTGAGTAAGCATCACGTCTGGCACCCCTCCCTCGTTCCTTGCTCGCCTTCTTTGTGCTCTTCCTCGTTCCTTATTGATGTCATTTGTGTCTTCCACAGTGTCTTCCCTGTTACCCGAGTTCGTGTCTTGCCTCACGACTCCCTCCCGGATCTTTGCTTGCCTCCCTCGATCCTTGACCACTGCCTGGACATTGACATCGTTGCCCCTCTCCTGCCTTCGACTGCTTGCCTCCCCGCTGACTG
Source organism: Entelurus aequoreus (assembly GCF_033978785.1). Classification (NCBI taxonomy): domain Eukaryota; kingdom Metazoa; phylum Chordata; class Actinopteri; order Syngnathiformes; family Syngnathidae; genus Entelurus; species Entelurus aequoreus. Next base: position 60,158,391 of record NC_084739.1, read on the forward strand.
CCTCTTTGCCTTCCCCCTTGGATTTGGTGAAAGATTCACTCAACACGCACCTACAACACCCACTGGTAAATATCACATTGTTAATTCCACACATCGTCCGCATTCATTCACTAGTGGTAGCATACACACCCCACACATTCATCAAAGGTTTAAATAAACCGTCTAAACCGCAGTTCTGCCGTGGTGTCGCCTCCTTCCCTTTGACATTACATAACAGTACGTTCTGGCCAAAAACTATGGCGGAACCAGGCGACACCAGCGAGGCCCAGTCCCGATTCCTCAGGACTTCCGGCACGTCTATCCTCAGTGACGTTGTTAATGAGCACCAAGAGCGTTTTTTTTCGCTTGAGGACAGTTTGGAGAAAGCTTTCTCCAGACTACACTCTAGGCTGGACTGCCTTGTGCCTAGAGTGACATCCGCTGCAGCAACCCAGCAGCCTACGTCCCCAGCCCGGCGACCTGAACAGTTCAGTCCTAAACGGGAACCCAAGATTGCCTGTCCTAGACCCTTCGAGGGGGATTTTGAGCTGTGCAGGGGATTTCTTGTACAGTGCGATCTTATCTTCCAACACCAGCCCTCACGCTATTCCTTTGATGGGGCTAAGATCGCCTTCATTTTTGCCTTGCTCACTGGACCTGCACTCAACTGGGCTACGGCTGCCGTGGACAAGACCTTGGGTCTAAGCTCGGACTACACCGCCTTCCGTGCTGAGTTCCGGGCCGTCTTCGACCACCCCAAGGATGGGGGGGACGCCGCGGGACGCCTTCACTCGATCCTGCAGGGACCTCGTTCGGTGGCGGCCTACACCCTGGAGTTCCGGACCCTGGCGGCTGACAGCGGCTGGGGCGACCGGGCGCTTCAGAGCGCTTACCGTCGAGGCCTCTCCGAGGAAATCAAAGACGGACTACTGAGGGACAGACCCACTTCTTGCAGAGACCTCATCAACCTTGCTCTCTTGTTCGACCAGAGACTTTCGTAACGTGCTGCGGAGCGAGCTCTAGGAGTCGCGAGGAACATCCCCAGACCTCAACACCTACCTACCGTTGAGGCCCCAGCCGCTCCACTTCAGTCTCCACCCACCATGCGGACTGCTCCTGAGCCCATGCAGTTGGGAAGGACCCGGCTTACCGTTGAGGAAAAGGAGAGGAGATACAGACAGCGCTTCTGTCTTTACTGTGGTCTTGCCGGACATAATCTTCGCTATTGTCCGGCGAAAACCAAAAGACCAGGCTCACCAGCTGAGGGGATCCTGGTGAGCCATACGTTTTTCCCCGAAGAGAAAGAGAACCCCAACGTCCTAATACCCGCTACCCTAGCGTGGAGCTCAGGATCAATTCAAGTTGAGGCCTATTTGGACTCAGGAGCCGACGAGAGTCTCATGGACTACGAATTCGCCCGACAGAATGGCATTCCCCTAGTCCACCTGGACAAGACCCTTCCGGCTCAAGCCCTGGACGGACGACCTTTGGGACTCATCAGGTTTCGTACCGAACCCATTTCCATGACCATTTCGGGAAACCACAGCGAGACCATCAGCCTTTGGGTTCTGGAAGCACCCGTCGCCCCGCTGGTCCTGGGTAGGTCTTGGCTCCGTCAGCATGACCCCCACGTCTCTTGGTCTTCTGGCAGGATTCTGGCATGGAGCACACCCTGCCACGCTAACTGTCTCAAGGCAGCTTCCCCTCCGGTCCACCGCCCCAGTATCAGCTCCCCTCAGACAGACCTGTCCCTTGTACCAGACTGCTACCATGACCTTGCTGAGGTTTTCAACAAGGAGCTAGCACAGTGTCTACCCCCACATAGACCATACGACTGTGCCATTGAGCTACTCCCAGAGGCTAAGTTACCTGCTAGTCGTCTTTATAACCTGTCTCTCCCAGAGAAGGAGGCCATGAAGACATACATCACGGAGGGCTTGGCTTCAGGGATCATCACTCCATCTAAATCTCCACTAGCGGCTGGATTCTTCTTTGTCACCAAGAAGGACGGTTCACTCAGGCCCTGCATCGACTACCGTCATCTGAACAACATTACGGTAAAAAACAAGTACCCCCTGCCGCTTCTCAACCCATCTTTTGAACCATTGGCCCCAGCTACCATCTTCACCAAGTTGGACCTCCGCAATGGCTATCATCTGGTGTGGACTAAGGAGGGAGACGAATGGAAGACTGCATTCAACACCCACCTCGGGCACTTCGAGTACCGTGTTATGCCCTTTGGACTTACTAACGCGCCTGCCGTTTTTCAGGCCCTTGTAAATGACATTCTGCGCGACATGCTTGATCAATTTGTTGTGGTCTACCTGGATGACATTCTTATTTTTTCCCATAGTTTGGCGGAACACCAAGAACATGTACGACTCGTGCTCCAGAGACTGCTGGAGAACCGTCTGTTTGTCAAAGCTGAGAAGTGCAGCTTTCACACCTCATCTGTGGAATTCCTCGGTTTTGTGGTCGAGAAGGGGCACATCAGAGCCGACCCGAAGAAGGTGAATGCTGTGGTTGATTGGCCACAGCCATCCTCCAGAACGGAGTTGCGAAGGTTTCTCGGCTTCGCTGGATTCTACCGACGCTTCATCCAGGACTTCAGCCGGATCGCCGCACCACTCCATGCCCTCACCTCTCCAAAGAGTCTTTTTGTCTGGTCTCATGAGGCCAATAACTCGTTTGAAGATCTGAAAAGGAGCTTCATCACCGCCCCTGTCCTCGTTCACCCTGACTTAGACGCTGCTTTTCTCGTGGAGGTGGACGCTTCCGACTCTGGGATTGGAGCTATACTTTCCCAACGCTTTAGAAGTGATAATTTGATTCACCCAGTGGCCTTCTTTTCCAGGCGTCTGTCCCTGGCAGAGCGGAACTACGATGCCGGAAATAGAGAGCTGTTGGCGGTCCACGAGGCCCTCGCCGAATGGAGACATTGGCTGGAGGGGGCTCGTCACCAATTCCAGATCCTGACCGACCACAGCAATCTCCTCCACATCCGCTCTGCCAGGAGGCTAAACAATCGACAGGCAAGATGGCAACAATTCTTCTCTCGCTTCGATTATTTGCTGTCTTTCAGACCCGGGTCGAAGAACGCCAAGGCGGACGCTCTTTCCAGAGTCTCTATGGAGGAACCTTCCGAGCGTTCGGTGGATGTTCCCATTCTTCCTCCTTCTCGTATCGTGGGGATGGTTTCCTGGAAGGTAGAGGAACTTGTGAAGTCTGCGCTGCGCTCCAATCCAGGACCTGGGGGTGGACCACCCAACAAGCTCTTTGTCCACCAGGAACTGCGATCCAGAGTCCTGGATTGGGGACACACTAGTCTTTTCTCGTGCCATCCGGGTTTCCAACGAACCCTGTCACTTCTTCGAAGACACTTCTGGTGGCCTTCCATGGCCGAAGATACACGGGAGTTCATAGCTGCTTGTTCTACCTGTGCCCGCAGCAAGGCCTCACACAGACCTCCGGCTGGTCTCCTTCACCCGCTTCCCATCCCTGCCCGCCCTTGGTCACACATCGCCTTAGACTTCATCACGGGATTTCCAGCCTCTAAAGGTAACACCACGATCGTTTCTCCAAGGCTGCCCATTTCATCCCGCTTGGCAAACTACCTTCGGCTTCGGAGACGGCTGACCTCCTCACCCTTCATGTCATCAAGTTGCATGGTATCCCGATAGACATCGTCTCTGACCGGGGTCCCCAGTTTTCTTCTCAAGTCTGGAGAGCCTTTTGTAAGGGGATTGGGGCCTCGGTCAGTTTTACTTCGGGATACCACCCCCAGAGCAAAGGGCAGGCAGAAAGGGCGAACCAGAGCGTGGAAACCATGCTCCGTTGCGTCGCCAGCAAGAAGCCCACAACCTGGTGCAAGTTTCTCCCTTGGGTGGAGTATTCTTACAATTCCTTGAAGAGCTCCGCTACCGGTATGTCACCCTTTGAATGCTCTTTGAGCTATCAACCCCCTTTGTTTCCCCAACAGGAACAAGAGATAGCGGTTCCTTCGACTAAGGCCCATATCAGAAAGTGTCAGAGGGTGTGGAGAGCCGCTCGAGCTGCTCTAGAGAGAGCTTCTGTGAAAATGTGCCGCAACGCCAACCGTCATCGCATCCCCGCTCCATCCTATCGGCCAGGACAGCAAGTTTTGTTACTGGCTAAGGACCTTAACCTTCAGGTACCATCTAAGAAATTAGCACCACAATATGTGGGTCCTTTTTCCATCACCTCTATCATTAACCCTGTATCTGTCAAGCTGGCTCTCCCACCCTCGGTCAAGAGACACTCAGTGGTACATGTTTCTCAGATAAAGCCGGTAGCGGAGAGCGCTCTGTCCCCTCCTGTCCCTGCCCCCCCCCCTCCCTCTAGGTTCTTGCCGAATGGGGATCAGGTTTGGACGGTTAGAGAGATCCTCAGGGTCCGTCGACAAGGTAGGGGGCTCGTATATCTGGTCGACTTGGAAGGATATGGACCAGAGGACAGATCTTGGGTGCCAGCCTCCTACCTTGTCGATCCCTCGCTTCTAGAGGATTTCTACCGTGCCAATCCTGATGCTCCCCGGCGCTCGTCGGGTGCCTCGCCTAAGGGGGGGGGGGTACTGTCACGACGCGGACTCGTACCCGCATTCCTCCTGCAAATGTTTGTCAGAGTTTCTCCTCTGGCTGCTCGTCTGGACACGCCCCTGGGCGCGGCCAACCCACGCAGCAACAAGGCTGCAAACAATTGTGCATCAGCACACCTGGACTTGACGAGAGGGACCAGCATAAAAGCCAGCGGACTCAGGAGGTCTTCGCCAGAACGTAGCCAATCTCCCCTGAGTAAGCATCACGTCTGGCACCCCTCCCTCGTTCCTTGCTCGCCTTCTTTGTGCTCTTCCTCGTTCCTTATTGATGTCCTTTGTGTCTTCCACAGTGTCTTCCCTGTTACCAGAGTTTGTGTCTTGCCTCACGACTCCCTCCCGGATCTTTGCTTGCCTCCCTCGATCCTTGACCACTGCCTGGACATTGACATCGTTGCCCCTCTCCTGCCTTCGACTGCTTGCCTCCCCGCTGACTGCCTCTTTGCCTTCCCCCTTGGATTTGGTGAAAGATTCACTCAACACGCACCTACAACACCCACTGGTAAATATCACATTGTTAATTCCACACATCGTCCGCATTCATTCACTAGTGGTAGCATACACACCCCACACATTCATCAAAGGTTTAAATAAACCGTCTAAACCGCAGTTCTGCCTTGGTGTCGCCTCCTTCCCTTTGACATTACATAACACATATATCAGAACACATATTTAATGAACACACACCATACACCCCCCCTACACATTTATATTACATATAAGATGTCCGGGGCTAATAGAAGTGTGGAAATTGATGTTCTGTGTACCACACGCCCACACACACACACACACACACACACACACACACACGCACGCACGCACGCACGCACGCACGCACACACGCACGCACGCGCACACACACACACACACACACACACACACACACACACACACACACACACACACACACACACACACACACACACACACACACACACACACACACACACAGCAGGCCTAGACGGGGAGGACAGAGTGTAGGTACACAGAACATCAGAGGGTCAAATGTGCGACAAAATGAGCGCAGACAGTGTTGACAAACAATGTTGCAACCTTGTGTGGGAACCGCAGGTGCAGAAACACAAAAGAAGAATCCCTGTGGGATGCAGAAACTGGCAGATAAATTTCCATGCAACGTTCATATTGTTGTTACTCAGCCAGTGTTTGTGGGTCTTAGACTTAGACTTACTTTTTATTGTCGTTCAAATTTGAACTTTACAGTACAGATAAGAACGAAATTTTGTTGCATTAGCTCATGGTAGTGCAGGATAAAAAAGCAATAAGGTACAGATATAAATAAATAGATTACTGTACAGATAAATATATTGCACTTTTGCATATGCATCTACGTTTATGGAAGTATGTTATATTGTCTTTATATTCCAGCGAGTTCATCCATTTTTGGGGAGGATTGAGGGGATTATTACGATGCGTTCAAGAGTCTTACTGCCTGAGGGAAGAAGATGTTACAGAACCTGGAGGTTCTGCTACGGAGGCTGCGGACCTCTTTCTAGAGTCCAGCAGTGAAAACAGTCCTTGGTGGGGTTGGGAGGAGCCCTGGTCCGGCAGCGGCTTTTTGCGATCTCCTGGATAGGAGGAAGAGGAGTCCTGATGATCTTTTCCGCCGTCCTCACCACTCTCTGGAGAGACTTCCAGTCTGAGGCACTGCAGGCTCCAGTCTAGACAGAGATGCTGTTAGTCAGTAGGCTCTCTATAGTGCCTCTGTAGAATGTGGGGAGAATGGGGTGAGGGAGCTGTGCTCTTTTCATCCCACGCAAAAAGTGCATGCGCTGCTGAGCTCTTTTTACAAGAGCTCCGGTGTGTAGGGACCAGGTTATATTGTCAGTTATCTGCACACCCAGGAACTTGGTGCTGCTTACCATCTCCACCGCTGTGCCGTTGATGAAGAGTGGAGCGTGGCTAGACTGGTGCTTCCTGAAGTCGACAATGATCTCCTTGGTCTTGTCGATGTTCAGGACCAGGTTGTTGGTTCTGCACCAGTCAACCAGATGTTTCACCTCTTCCCTGTAGTCCATGTTGTTGTTGTCACGGATGAGGCCCACTACTGTCATGTACTTCACAATGTGGTTAGTAGTGGACCTGGCGCAGCAGTCATGGGTCATCAACGTGAACAGCAGCGGACTCCGGACGCAGCCCTGGGGGGAGCCGGTGCTCAGGGAAATGGCACTGGAGGTGTTGTTGCCCACTCTCACAGATTGGGGTCTGTCTGTGAGGAAGTCAAGCAGCCAGTTGCATAGGGGGGCACTGAATCCAAGGGGGGCCAGTTTGCTCACCAAGTGCTGCGGGATGATGGTGTTGAATGCCGAGTTGAAGTCCAGAAACAACATCCGCACGTGTGTGTCCTTTCCTTCCAGATGTGCTAAGCTCAGGTGGAGTGCAGAGGAGATGGCGTCCTCTGTGGAGAGGTTAGGGCGATAAGCAAACCGGTATGGGTCGAATGTGGGGGGAAGTCTGGAGACAATGTATTCCTTTACCAGCCTCTCAAAGCACTTCTTTACAGATGTTTTTTGGGATAAGTCAGTATTTTAACATAAAAATGTTTGATTGTGAGGCATTAAAAGCCACAAAATGCAACGGGTCCATCAGACCCACAAACACTGGCTGAGTAACAACAATATGAACACCACACAAGGGTTAAGACTCTGCACTTTTCTACCTTGAATTCCTCCACCACAGATGACAAGGGAAGCTGGAGCTGTCCTGATCTTATGTAGAGGCCTACTGATGTGAAGCTTGGAGGGATTCCCAGCCATTTTCTGAGGTACTTATTGATCTTTCTCTCCACTCCTTCTACACATGTCATAGGGATGTCATACACCATCAACCGCCACATGAGTCTTGGTAACAGTCAATGTTGGTAGAGCCATGTTTTAAATTTACCAGGGAGTCCTGATTTTTCAATCATCCTCAGCCACTCGTCTGTCTGCTTCTCTGTACTGGTGATGTTGTTCCTGTCAGTAAGTGAGCTGTCAAACCACTTTCCAAGGCACTTTATAGGGTTCTCCTCAATCGATGGAATCACTTCTCCTTGCACTTGCCATGTGGTCCAGAGCTGTTAGCACCCATCTCACCTCCACATGGGTTGTGGTCATCACGGTGAGATTGTCCAGGTAACCTCTTATTGGGGGTTGTCGAATGCCTGATTCCATTGCTGGTCTTCTGGCTTCTTTCCCAGCTTCTGTTATGAGGAGGTTCATACCCATGATGAAGAGGATGGGGGAGATTGTGCATCCAGTTACGATTCCCTTTTCCAGGTTTTGCCACTGAGTTGTGAAATTGGCTGTTTTGAACCGTATCTGAATGCCTCCAAAGTAGCTGGTTATCATTCCCTTGATGTGCAGAGGGATGTGGTAATGGTCTAGTGCAGTGTGAATGAGAGCGTGAGGGATTGCTCCGTAGGCGTTAGCCAGATCGAGACAGTCAGGTTGCCTTTGCTTGCTTTGGCCTCCCGGATCATCTGACTGAGAACTCCAGTGTGTTCCAGGCATCCAGAGAAGCCTGGAATTCCACCTTTCTGGATAGAGGTGTCAACATATCCGTTCTCCGTCACCTATAAGGTCATCCTTTTTGCCAGTACAGAAAATAAGATTTTGCCTTCTACGTTTAGAAGTGATATTGTATGGAATTGATTTATGGTTGAGGAGTTATCTTCCTTTGGCACAAAACAGCCTTCTGCCTTCTTCCAGCATGATGGAAAGGTGCCCTTTTTCCAGATCCTCCGGAACAGCAGCCACAGCCTCCGAAGGAGTATCGGGCATTTCTTATACACCTTATATGGTATACCACTGGGGCCGGGAGCAGATCCTGCTCTGGCCTTTTCCCCACCTCTTGGATTTCTTTCCAGGATGGTTCACTGATGTTGAGCTCCTTTCTTGGTTTTTCCAAGCTGTCGGTGTTATGGTTGGCACCCAGGGCCTGGTTTTTGCAGGTGTCATTGTGGGTTTCCCTTAAGAACGCCTCCACATCTTCCCTAGAGCTGGTCAGCATTCTGGATTTTGCTTCACCCAGTAGTTTCATGGTGAATCTGAAAGGGTCTTTGGTGAACTGTGCTATTCTGTTCTCCCTCTCCTTCCTCCTCTTCCGAATGCTTTCTGCTCTACGGAGTCTGCAAAGACGTTCCCGGAGTTGCCTTGTCAGATCCTTGATGCCTTCCTTTTCCTCAACAGTGTCTCTTTTGAACCGTTTGTTTAGAGTTTTGATTTCCTTCCATAGGCGATATATTTCTCTTTCTCTTCTGCTTGGCTGATGCGCCATTTTGGTGTAAACCTTCTTGTCCTCCAGATTGTACATTATTGTTGTGAGTGTATTGACTTTCTGTTCAGCTGTTCCTGCTAGTGTGGCTTCTAGCACTTTGTCGAGGTCTTCGTCTAGTTGGTTCCATTCTTTGGTGTCACTCATCTTGGGCCACTTAATTCGTTCCCTCGCAAGGTGGGTTTGGCTCTCTGAAGAGGTATGGGGTGGATCCCGCCTGAGGTCTTGAGGTGGCACAGGTACTCAGAGATCTCCAGTGCTGTGGGGCACTTCCTGCCTGGAGCTCTCCTGCGTTTCACCAGGTGCTACCGCTGTGCGCTGCACCTGTGTCCCCCCTTTTCCACATGTGGTCCTGGCTTGGTGTATTTTAAGCCCTCTTGTGTTTTTGCAGGTCTTTCCGCAATGACACTTTACCTCCAATACCTCTCCAGTTATTGTTGTTTGGGTGAGCCGTCTCTTTGTCCGTGATCCATTCCTGGCCGTTACCGTTGTGTCCGTCCTGTTGAGTCTCTCATCCTCCCCCCCTCTCGGGAGACTGTGGGGGTATTGCTCATTGTTAACTTCTGTAGCTTGGGTTGGTTCCCTCTTGCGAGTGCTGTGCATGAGATTGCTGGTCTCATCCACCCACGCCAGTCTTTCCTGGAGGTCATCTGTCTTTCCAGAGTCACCGGACTTCCTCGGTTGCCATCCAGGCTTTCCTGGAAGTCACTGGATTCCCAGAAATGTATGATTGTATTACATCCGGAGATGTTTTCCTCTCCATTCACCTTAGGTGAATGGAGCCTTGGCCAGGAGGACTTGATATCATCAGACGGTATCCAGCGGTCATTGGGTGTTTCGACCCTGAACCGCAACACCCTACCGCTGGTGGGCCGGCAGTGGTGGCCAAGTCACTGCCTATCTCCTCCTCCTGGCTTCCAGCTCATCTCGTCTCGCTTGTTCCATAACCAGCAAGAGGCTTTCTCTGCTGCCTCCCCCATCCTGCGAGCTGCTGTCTTTCTCTCCTTCCCTGTAGGTATATATATTTAAAAACTAAAATAAAAATGTCTTTTAAAAGAAATATATTTTTAGGCCATCTCCATGCAACCACAAGAAGCTTTTCTAACCTGTAAACTGTTTTGAAAAAACTTACATTATTATGATTATACCAAATACTACATTGCGGGAATCGTTTTTTGAATCGGGAATCGTGTTAAATCGAGAATCGATTCTGAATCGAATCGTTTGGTGCCCAAAAATTCACACCTGTGGCGTGGCTAGGTTGCTAGAGCGGCCGTGGCAGCAACTTGAGGGTTGCAGGGTCGAGTCCCGATTCCGCCATCTTAGTCCTTGAGTTGTGTACCCACACCGGTTTAAATGTAGATTATGACTTTCACTGTGTAAAGTGCTCGGAGTCACTAGAGAAAAAGTGCTATATAAATACAATTCACTATCAATATCATCCAATACTAAAGGCTCCAATATCAACATCATATCAGAAGTGACAGCTCGTTCGTACCCATGACAACCACAATAACATCGTCCGATGCAATGCAGGGGTACCTAATGGAGAGTCCAGTGAGTGTGCATGTGTCAGCAAGAATCGCCCACACATGTAAATAACACACACAGTCGTCTATTATGTTTGCGCACTTGCGTGTGTGTGTGTGTGTGTGTGTGTGTGTGTGTGTGTGTGTGTGTGTGTGTGTGAGTGAAGTGAGGTAGTAATCCGTATAGTGAGCAGCTGCATTCATTCATGTTCCCCCAAGGCACTTCTAGGCCATCCTGCTGATTAGGGATCAGAATAGAGAAAGAGTGGAAGAGAACCAGGAGGAGACAAAGCAAAAGAGCGAGAGAGAGAGAGAGAGACAGGGAGAGAGAGGTCGTCTCATTTAGTAAACAGTTGGTTAATGACTGTAATCCCATTAAGAAGGGGGAGCAGCTTGCCCCCTTCACATAACATGCATTATTAGCATGTATGCAACATTCTCTACTCGTGTGTGTAATACCAACAAATGGCCCTGGAGAAAAACCACCATGCAGGAAAAGCACATGCAAATCAAATGAGCGTGGTGTATATGTTTTTCCAGGCGCAATTTGCCCACAATTATTGTTTTGACCCGGCTCCTCCGCGGACAAAAGCAACCTGCAACCGCCGAGGAGGCAGCAAATCAGCTTTTTCAAGAGCTCTTGTGTTTGAAGAGCGAAGGGCAAGGCGAGGTGTGATTGCCGGCTGATTCGGAGGAAGAGGAATTGGTGAAGGCAAGGCTTGCTACAGTGTGTGTGTGTGTGTGTGTGTGTGTGTGTGTGTGTGTGTGTGTGTGTGTTTCTCCTTCACACACTGTATGATAAACAAAAGAAGCAGCACTAGACTCTCTGTTTATTTATAACTCCGTTGTTTTGGCGAAACACCATTAAGAAAATTGAATCTGCATTCGAAGGCCCCTTCTACCTCAACAGTTGCTGAAAGAAGCATAACAAGCATGTGCACATACGAATATTCTGTGTTTACCCATGAAACTGCAATATTGCACACACAGTTTTGGCCCTCTTTCCAGTTGAATTCTCGCTGGTAGTAAAGTTAAAGTACCAATGATTGTCACACACATACTAGGTGTGGTGAAATGTGTCCTCTGCATTTGACCCATCCCTTGTTTACACTCTGGGAGGTGAGGGGAGCAGTGGGCAGCAGCAGTGGGCAGCAGCGGTGGCCACGCCCGGGAATCATTTTTGGCGATTTAAACCCCAATTCCAACCCTTGATGCTGAGTGCCAAGCAGGGAGGTAATGGGTTCCATTTTTATAGTCATTGGTATGACTCGGCCGGGGTTTGAACTCACAACCTACCGATCTCAGGGCGGACATTCTAACCACTAGGCCACTGAGTAGGTATTGTGAATGTTTCTGTTATTTTTATGCTGTGGTCGCATGGTGATGCGCAGATCGTTCTCCCAAGCTGCAGGCGGAACTCCGGGGTGAGGTGTGCAGGTAAGAAAATGATTTAATGTCCATAAATCATTCAACATACAAAAGTACAGCGTGCCGATAGCACGGTAAGCTAATGAAATAGCTAATAAGAAAACAAATGGCAAAGCATAGCTCAGGAATCCAAAGGTAAATCAACGTAACTTGTTGCATAGAAGCAAATAAGAAAGCCAGACTGAGTGTGGCAAAAAACGGGAATAAGTAGCTCTCTGATTAGTGCCCAGGAGCAGGTGGGCGTTCGGAGCACCAATCAGAGACAGGTGAAAACAATCTGTAGTCATGGCAACTAAAAAACACAAACCCAGGGGTGCTCAAACCAGGAACTGAGGGAGTCACCTGAGCTGCCATCTTATTGTGGTAGAGGAGTTTGCGTGTCCCAATAATCCTAGGAGCTAATTTGTCCAGGGGGCTTCTATGCCCTCTGGTAGGGTCCCCCAAGACAAACAGGTCCTAGGTGAGGGATCAGACAAAGAGCAGCTCAAAGACCTTTATGAAGAAGACAAAACGAGGACTCAGATTTCCCTTGCCCGGACGCGGGTCACCGGGGCCCCCTCTGGAGTTAGGTCCGGAGGTGTGGCTTGATGGCGAGCGCCTGGTAGCCTGGCCCGGCCCGGACCGGCCCGGACCGAAGAGGCAACGTGGGTGCCCCCTCCAATGGGCTCACCACTCATAGGAGGGGGTATAGAAGTCGAGTGCATTGTGAGCTGGGCGGCAGCCGTAGGCACAGCACTTGGCGGTCCGATCCTCAGCTACATAAGTTAGCTCTTGGGATGTGGAACGTCAACTCGCTGGGGGGAAGGAGTCTGAGCTGGTGCGCGAGGTGGAGAAGTTCCGGCTAAATATAGTCAGACTCACTACGTCACACAGCAAGGGCTCTGGAACCAGTTCTCTAGACAGGGATTTGACTCTCTTACACTCTGGCGTTGCACGCAGTGAGAGGCAACGGGTTGGGGTGGAAATTCTTGTTCTCCCCGGCAGTTGAAGTTTAACCCGATAGACGAGAGGGTATCTTCCCTCCGCCTCCGGGTGGGGGGACGGGTCCTGACTGTTGTTTGTGCTTACGCACCAAACAGCAGCTCAGACTTCCCACCCTTTTTGGATTGCCTCGAGGGAATACTGGAGAGTGCCCCTTCAGGTGGTTCCCTTGTTCTGCTGGGTGACTTCAATGCTCATATTGGCAAAGACAGTGAAACCTGGAGAGTCATGATTGAGAAGAACAGCCACCTGAACCCGAGTGGTGTTTGGTTATTGGGCTTTTGTGCTCGTCACGGATTGTCCATAACAAACACAATGTTCAAACATAAGGGTGTCTGTATGTGCACTTGGCACCAGGACAGCCTAGGCCGCAGCTCCATGATCGACTTTGTAGTTGTGTAATCGGATTTGTGGTCTCATGTATTGGACACTTGGCTGAAGGGAGGGGCGGAGCTTTCTACCGATCACCACATGGTGGTGAGTTGGCTCTGATGGTGGGGAGGGATGCTGGACAGACCTGGCAGGCCCAAACGTATTGTGAGGGTCTGCTGCGAACGTCTAGCAGAGTCACCTGTCAGACATAACTTCAACCTACGGAAGAACTTAGAACATGTCACGAGGGAGGCACTGGATATTGAGTCCGAGTAAACCATGTTCTGTACCGCTGTTGCCGATCAGAGCTGTGGCCGCAAGGTGGTTGATGCCCTTCGTGGCGGTAATCGCAGAACCTGCTGGTGGACACCAGCGGTGAGGGATGCCGTCAAGCTGAAGAAAGTGTCCTATCGGGTCCTTTTGGCTCATGGGACTCTGGAGGCAGAGGACAGGTACCAACAGGCCAAGCGGTGCGCGGCTTCGGTGGTCGCGGAGGCAAAAACTCGGACATTGGAGGAGTTCGGGAAAGCCATGGAAAACGACTTCCGGACGGCTTCGAAGCGATTCTGGACCACCATCTGCTGCCTCAGGAAGGGGAAGCAGTGCACTGTCAACACCGCGTATGGTGAGGATGGTGTGCTGCTGACCTCGACTGCGGATGTTGTGGATCGGTGGAGGGAATTCCTCAAAAACCTCCACAATCCCACCTACACGTCTTCCTATGAGGACGCAGTGCCTGGGGAATCAGTGGTGGACTATCCTATTACTGGGCCTGAGGTTGCCTAGGTAGTTAAAAAGCTCCTTGGTGGCAAGGTCCTGGGGGTGGATGAGACCTGGCTTGAGTTCCTTAAGGCTCTGGATACTGTGGGATTGTTTTGGTTGACAAGACTCTGCAACATTGCGTGGACATCGGGGGCGGTACCTCTAGATTGGCAGACCGGGGGGTTGGTTCCTCTCTTTAAGAAGGGGAACCATAGGGTGTGTTCCAACTATCGTGGGATCACACTCCTCAGCCTTCCCGTTAAGGTCTATTCAGGTGTACTGGAGAGGAGGCTACACTGGATAGTCGAACCTCGGATTCAGGAGGAGCAGTGGGGTTTTCGTCCTGGTCGTGGAACTGCAGACCAGCTCTAAACTGGGGGCACAGATAGCAGGCCCATCAAAATTTCCACTGGAATTTTCTAGTTTGTTTATTGAGATACTGTAATTAATTGTGTCCAATGCTTTTGTTAAATCCATAAACACTGCAGCAGCACATTTTTTTCTATCTATTGCAGTGTTCACAAAAGAGAGAGAACACTGTTTTTCAATTTAGGAAAATAAAACAAATAATGAACCAAATACAATCTATTTCACATACAATATCCTTGGCGTACCACTAGATGGTACCACAGTTTGAGAATCACCGCATTAAGTGATTAAGCGAACTTAAAACCGAGTAACTAATGTCATACATAGTTCATACATGATTTTGAGGGTGCTAATAATGGATCGATCGACCCATGCATATTATGAACCTGTAGGAAAGTGGACATCAAAAAGAGCACATTATCATAATGCATCATTGATGAGCTACTTAGTGTTGCAAACAATTCATAGATTCCAGGAGGTACACACCGGCACCAACATGATGACCCCGTGCAATAGTCAACAATGCAAAATATAATAAACACATCTATGTAACTTCAAAGCTGGACTTGTATTTTTATTTTTATGTGTCTAAAGGAGTTTATGACGTGAGCATCATTTGATTGAACTATAGGGAGTGCACCTTCTTATTTTGCATTAGTGTGTCCGTCATCTCAAAGACGTCCGTTAACTTCCCAGTAGGCACCAGGCTAAGAATAGCTCAGATGAGGCGCCTGATGAGGGACGCCACTTGTACCGCTGCCAACAAGCACAGCAGAAA
Source organism: Entelurus aequoreus (assembly GCF_033978785.1). NCBI lineage: Eukaryota > Metazoa > Chordata > Actinopteri > Syngnathiformes > Syngnathidae > Entelurus > Entelurus aequoreus. The sequence continues at coordinate 60,173,473 of NC_084739.1, forward strand.
TAGAAAATGGAAAGTACCGGCATCTAAATAATGTAAGAGCAGGACAACAGTAGATCTATGAATGTGTAATACTTGTGGGGCAGCTGGATTTATTTTGGATACATCTATTGATTAGAACAGGGGTCGGCAACCCAAAATGTTGAAATACGACAAAAAAAATCTGTCTGGAGCTGCAAAAAATTAAAAGCCTTCTATAAGTGTTATAATGAAGGCAACACATAATGGAAGTGACTATATTAGCTTTATTAGACTACTATCAAAGGCTGACGCAAATCTTCGTTGACAGAAATAATTTAAATTCTACACATTTTTGCAACGTAGGAAATAATTAGTAAAATGGAGGCTTATCACAGGATGAGATACATTCTGGACATTACTGACTTAGAATGGCCAAAGGTATAGATGTGTGTGTCCAAGTTTAAGGAAACGGCAGGCTATCTTCTTCTAATGGACTTATTACAATCTTTGCAAGCTGGGTAACGTTTGCTGTGGTCTGGAACAACATGGCACACAAACAACTATCAGAAATGTATCCAGAATCAAATTATGGAATGGATTAAGTAAAGAAGTTAAAAATTGTACTGATATGATCCAGTTTAAGAGGTTGTTCAAAATAATAGCACTTACAAAGTACAAAGAAGAAGAATTATGAGAAATACTTCCAACCTTATTGAAAATAAGATATTCTTCATCTCAGTATGTTAATAATGACTGAATTAAGTAATTACATATTATAAAACTGTTGTATATACTAATTTATAGATGTTATTTTATTATATAAAAAGGTCAGTAAATGATTCTATATAATTGTAAACGCTTTGAAGTGGGAAAGGGGTAGGATTAAATAAGCTTTGCTTCTTCCTACTCCTTTTCGGGCATGATGTAAAATGAAATGATACGAAATTGTGTGATGTATTATGATGTAAGTGTGTTCATGTTCGAAATAAACTAAAGAAAGAAAAGAAAGAAATGCAGCCAATACAACATTGAGATAATGTGTCATGAGACATGCAAATATACATTAAATACACAGAGGACATAAGTAAAGGAAATTAAATGAGCTGAAATATATCTACAAAATGACGCATAATGATGTAATATGTACACACAGCTAGCCTAAATAGCATGTTAGCATCGATTAGCTTTCAGTCAGGCAGTGACCAAATATGCCTGATAAGCACTCCAGCAAATCAATAAAATCAACAAAGCTCACCTTTGTGCATTCACGCACAGCATAAAATGTTTGGTGGACAAAATGAGACAAAGAAGGAGTGGCATAAAACACGTCTTTCTGCGGCAGCATTGGAAAAAGTTGTAAATGTAAACAAACTATGATGAGTTCAAGGATCGCTGAAATTAGTAGGACAAAACGATGCTTGCCAAATACTCTCATCAGTGAAGCATGTTTAAAATAAACAGTAGGATTTCTAACAATTAGGAAGGTTTGTGTCACGTTTGTCCTCCCACAGAAACCATATTAAAACCATCCATCCATCCATCCATCTTCTTCCTCTTATCCGAGGTCGGGTCGCGGGGGCAGCAGCCTAAGCAGGGAAGCCCAGACTTCCCTCTCCCCAGCCACTTTGTCTAGCTCTTCCCGGGGGATTCCGAGGCGTTCCCAGGCCAGCCGGGAGACATAGTCTTCCCAACGTGTCCTGGGTCTTCCCCGTGGCCTCCTACCGGTCGGACGTGCCCTAAACACCTCCCTAGGGAGGCGTTCGGGTGGCATCCTGACCAGATGCCCGAACCACCTCATCTGGCTCCTCTCGATGTGGAGGAGCATTGGCTTTACTTTGAGCTCCTCCCGGATGACTGAGCTTCTCACCCTATCTCTAAGGGAGAGACCCGCCACCCGGCGGAGGAAACTCATTTCGGCCGCTTGTACCCGTGATCTTGTCCTTTCGGTCATAACCCAAAGCTCATGACCATAGGTGAGGATGGGAACGTAGATCGACCGGTAAATTGAGAGCTTTGCCTTGCGGCTCAGCTCCTTCTTCACCACAACGGAACGATACAGCGCCCGCATTACTGAAGACGCCGCACCGATCCGCCTGTCGATCTCACGAACCACTCTTCCCTCACTCGTGAACAAGACTCCGAGGTACTTGAACTCCTCCACTTGGGGCAAGATCTCCTCCCCAACCCGGAGAGGGCACTCCACCCTTTTCCGGGCGAGAACCATGGACTCGGACTTGCAGGTGCTGATTCTCATCCCAGTCGCTTCACACTCAGCTGCGAACCGATCCAGTGAGAGCTGAAGATCCTGGCCAGATGAAGCCATCAGGACCACATCATCTGCAAAAAGCAGAGACCTAATCCCGCAGCCACCAAACCGGATCCCCTCAACGCCTTGACTGCGCCTAGAAATTCTGTCCATAAAAGTTATGAACAGAATCGGTGACAAAGGGCAGCCTTGGCGGAGTCCAACCCTCACTGGAAACGTGTCCGACTTACTGCCGGCAATGCGGACCAAGCTCTGACACTGATCATACAGGGAGCGGACCGCCACAATCAGACAGTCCGATACCCCATACTCTCTGGGCACTCCCCACAGGACTTCCCGAGGAACACGGTCGAATGCCTTTTCCAAGTCCACAAAGCACATGTAGACTGGTTGGGAAAACTCCCATGCACCCTCAAGGACCCTTTCGAGAGTATAGAGCTGGTCCACAGTTCCACGACCAGGACGAAAACCACACTGTTCCTCCTGAATCCGAGGTTCGACTATCCGGCGTAGCCTCCTCTCCAGTACACCTGAATAGACCTTACCGGGAAGGCTGAGGAGTGTGATCCCCCGATAGTTAGAACACACCCTCCGGTTCCCCTTTTTAAAGAGAGGAACCACCACCCCGGTCTGCCAATCCAGAGGTACCGCCCCCGATGTCCACGCGATGCTGCAGAGTCTTGTCAACCAAGACAGCCCCACAGCATCCAGAGCCTTAAGGAACTCCAGGCGGATCTCATCCACCCCCAGGGCCCTGCCACCGAGGAGCTTTTTAACTACCTCAGCAACCTCAGCCCCAGAAATAGGAGAGCCCACCACAGATTCCCCAGGGACTGCTTCCTCATTGGAAGACGTGTTGGTGGGATTGAGGAGGCCTTCGAAGTATTCCCTCCACCGATCCACAACATCCGCAGTCGAGGTCAGCAGAACACCATCCTCACTATACACGGTGTTGATAGTGCACTCCTTCCCCTTCCTGAGGCGGCGGATGGTGGTCCAGAATCGCTTCGAAGCCGTCCGGAAGTCGTTTTCCATGGCTTCCCCGAACTCCTCCCATGTCCGAGTTTTTGCCTCCGCGACCGCTGAAGCCACACACCGCTTGGCCTGTTGGTACCTGTCCGCTGCCTCAGGAGTCCTATGAGCCAAAAGAACCCGATAGGACTCCTTCTTCAGCTTGACGGCATCCCTCACCGCCGGTGTCCACCAACGGGTTCTAGGATTACCGCCACGACAGGCACCAACTACTTTGCGGCCACAGCTCCAATCAGCCGCCTCGACAATAGAGGTGCGGAACATGGTCCACTCGGACTCAATGTCCAGCACCTCCCTCGCGACATGTTCAAAGTTCTTCCGGAGGTGGGAATTGAAACTCTCTCTGACAGGAGACTCTGCCAGACGTTCCCAGCAAACACTCACAATGCGTTTGGGCCTGCCAGGTCTGTCCGGCATCCTCCCCCACCATCGCAGCCAACTCACCACCAGGTGGTGATCGGTAGAAAGCTCCGCCCCTCTCTTCACCCGAGTGTCCAAAACATGAGGCCGCAAATCCGATGACACAACTACAAAGTCGATCATGGAACTGCGGCCCAGGGTGTCCTGGTGCCAAGTGCACATATGGACACCCTTATGCTTGAACATGGTGTTCGTTATGGACAATCCGTGACGGGCACAAAAGTCCAATAACAACACACCACTCGGGTTCAGATCCGGGCGGCCATTCTTACCAATCACGCCTCTCCAGGTTTCACTGTCGTTGCCAATATGAGCGTTGAAGTCCCCCAGTAGAACGAGGGAATCACCCGGGGGAGCACCCTCAAGTACTCCCTCGAGTGAATCCAAAAAGGGTGGGTACTCTGAGCTGCTGCTTGGCGCGTAAGCGCAAACAACAGTCAGGACCCGTCCCCCCACCCGAAGGCGGAGGGAAGCTACCCTCTCGTCCACCGGGTTGAACTCCAACATGCAGGTTCTGAGCCGGGGGGCAACAAGAATTGCCACCCCAGCCCGTCGCCTCTCACTGTCGGCAACGCCAGAGTGGAAGAGAGTCCATCCCCTCTCGAGAGAACTGGTTCCAGAGCCCTTGCTGTGCGTCGAAGTGAGTCCGACTATGTCTAGCCGGAACTTCTCCACCTCGCGCACTAGCTCAGGCTCCTTCCCCCCCAGCGAGGTGACGTTCCACGTCCCAAGAGCTAGCTTCTGTAGCCGAGGATCGGACCGCCAAGTGCCCTGCCTTCGGCTTCCGCCCAGCTCACATTGCACCCGACCTCTATGGCCCCTGCTATGGGTGGTGAGCCCATTGGAGGGGGGACCCACGTTGCCTCTTCGGGCTGTGCCCGGCCGGGCCCCATGGGGACAGGCCCGGCCACCAGGCGCTCGCCGTCGTGCCCCAACTCCGGGCCTGGCTCCAGAGGGGGGCCTCGGTGACCCGCGTCCGGGCGAGGGAAATCTGAGTCTCGGTTCTTGTATTTCTATTAAAACCAAAATATTTTTTTTTCTTCATCTTTTTCCATTTTTACACATCTCTGAAAGACGTCCAAGGAGCCACTAGGGCGGCGCTAAAGAGCTGCATGCAGCTCTGGAGCCGCGGGTTGCTGAACCCTGGGTTGGAATCACACGTTAGGAGGGGCCGTACGATTCAGATTTTGCAAACTTCAACAATTTGCAGGCTCAAACAAACATTTTTCCAGTTTCAGGTAGATACCATGTTATTAGTTTAGTTCAGGGGTGTCCAAACTACAGCTCACTGGCTTCTTCAATTTGGCCCGTGAGACGTCATGAGTATAATAAGGATTTTGGCTAGTGGGTACATTCCAATTATTTTAAATATCTAACAGTCTTAGTGCTGCAAATTTAGCACCGTTTTAAGGCTGTTGTGAACAATTCCGGTCGATGACCTTGATTTGGGATTTACTTTATGACCCAATCCAGACAACCTTCCCTAGTCATGGCGCAAAAAAAATAAAATGCAACCAACCCAAAAAGTCTAAACACATGGTCACACTTAACACAACCTGCTCACTGAACTCTGTGGATATTATAAAACATTCTAAATTGCACCCATTTGAATCCATTACAATGCATGATGGGAAAAATGCAAAAAACAAACAAACCTCTCCCTACACTTATCCATATTTTAGTTGCTTGATATTTCTGATTGATTACAAATCTTTAAGGAGGCCGTCATGGAAGTAAACAAGGTAGGAGTCAAACTTTGACGTACTCTTAATATCCAATAACATTAATTATGTATCTGTAATATTAAATATTAATATAATTTGTACACATGTATGCATAGGCTATATATATGTTACTTTACATGCCCAATGCAGCACCCAAATCAAAAAGTTTGGACATCTCTCGTTTAGACGCTCAAACTCCATCTAGTGGTATGCTAAAGAATCAATTAAGTAATTAGTGTTTTCTTTTTAAATATTCAAACACAGTGTTACTGTTCAAACTGTGTGTAATGTTAAAGTGGCCAAAAATATTAAATATACCTGTTAGATAAAACCTCTACCTTGTTTTTAATGAATACTTAGGCCTACTACGGTACTGTATTTTAATGTTGGTCATTATAGACGCAGTTGGAGAGCCAAGTGTTTTCTCAGGTGATACTTGGTGAAAAAAGTTTGAGAACCACTGGTTTAGTTTATTTCGAACATGCATCCAAGGTTACAGTGGAGCACATTGCATTTTTACCGTTACACCACAGAAGCCAAACTCAAAGCTTCAGGGCCAGATTTGGATAAATAACATGCGTCAGTATAGTACTTTATCTTTTCTTACTAAATGTATTCGTTCTTTCCATTTTGACGAAAAAAAATACATGCAATGCATATCTTTTCAACTTTGATATTATCTTAAAAAGCAACAAATATATTATCCATCCATCCATTTTCTACCACTTGTCCCTTTTTGGGGTGGCGGGGGTGCTGGAGCCTATCCCAGCTGCATTCGGGCAGTAGGCGGGGTACACCCTGGACAAGTCGCCACCTCATCACAGGGCCAACACAGAGACAGACAACATTCACACTCACATTCACATACAATTGAAACATTTTTTTGGTAAATACCTAAATATCTGCTTGACTTACGAACTTAAAGCAAGTTCTCCATCAAATTGTGTGCTGTAAAAATGACAGTAGATTTTTTGTGTAAAATTCTGGCAACTGAGCCGTCAGTTTTTTATCGTAAAATCTACGGTACTTTTTACAACATATATGGAAACAATTATGGAAAATTGTGGTCCTGTTTTTCCAGTTCCGAACAACAGCTGTAGATTTTACAGTAAAAAAATTATAATTGGCAACTCGGTTGCCAGAATTTTACCGGACAAAAACATTAACATTAATATGCTGTAAAAATCCCCTCCAAATTTTACAGTAAAATCCTGGCAACTGAACTACTAGTTTTTTACCATAAAATCTACAGATTCTTTTTTTTACAGTGTCAGAATTTTTTTTTTAACAATCAAATGCATGCAGTGTAACTATACATTTTTGAAGTGAAGTGAAGTGAATCCTTATACATGCATTGTCAAACCGTAGGGAAAGGAGTCATATGGCCCCATTCCTAGGTGGATAACAAACTTAAAAGTATTTTTTGAATGGCTGTAGCAAAAATATTAACACATAAATAAACAAATAAATATATAGAACAGTGATCCATTTAGGGGTAGATGAAAGAATCACTTAATTAAATATTCAACACAGTGTTCCTGTTCAAACTGTGTGTAATGGCCAAAATATTAAATATGCATGTTATATAAAACATCTGCCTTGTTTTTAATGAAAATTTAGGCCTACTACGCCACTGTATTTAATGTCTGTCATTATGATGGTATGTTGGCAGCACGGTAGAACAGGGGTTAGTGCATGTGCCTCACAATACGAAGGTCCTGAGTAGTCCTGGGTTCAATCCCGGGCTCTGGGTCTTTCTGTGTGGAGTTTGCATGTTCTCCCCGTGACTGCGTGCAGGGTTCCCTCCGGGTACTCCGGCTTCCTCCCACCGCCAAAAACATGCACCTGGGGATAGGTTGATTGGCAACACTAAATTGGCCCTAGTGTGTGAATGTGAGTGTGAATGTTGTCTGTCTATCTGTGTTGGCCCTGTGATGAGGTGGCGACTTGTCCAGGGTGTACCCCGCCTTCTGCCCGAATGCAGCTGAGATAGGCTCCAGCACCCCCCGCGACCCCAAAAGGGACAAGCGGTAGAAAATGGATGGATGGATGGATTATGTTGGTACTTGGTGAAAAAAGTTTGAGAACCACTGAAATTAGAGGTAAAAAAAAAAGCCATTATTGGACATCTCTAACTGAAATACAAGATGGCATATGAAACCAAAAAACGATCCATGATAATTAGAGATGTCCGATAATATCGGCCTGCCGATATTATCGGCCGATAAATGCTTTAAAATATAATATCGTAAATTATTGGTATCATTTTTTTTATTATCGGTATCATTTAAAAAAAAAATTTTTTTATTTATTTTTTATTAAATCAACATAAAAAACACAAGATACACTTACAATTAGTGCACCAACCCAAAAAAACTCCCTCCCCACACAAAAGGGTTGTTTCTTTCTGTTATTAATATTCTGGTTCCTATATTATATATCAATATATATCAATACAGTCTGCAAGGGATACAGTCCGTAAGCACACATGGGTGTGCGTGCTGCTGGTCCACTAATAGTACTAACCTTTAACAGTTAATTTTACTCCATCCATCCCATCCATTTTCTACCGCTTGTCCCTTTTTGGGGTTGCGGGGGGTGCTGGTGCCTATCTCAGCTGCATTCGGGCGGAAGGCGGGGTACACCCTGGACAAGTCGCTACTTCATCGCAGGGCCAACACAGATAGACAGACAAGTTAATTTTACTCATTTTCATTAATTACTAGTTTCTATGTAACTGTTTTTATATTGTTTTACTTTCTTTTTTATTCAAGAAAATGTTTTTAATTTATTTATCTTATTTTATTAATATTTAGAAAAAAGGACCTTATCTTCACCAAACCTGGTTGTCCAAATTAGGCATAATAATACGACTGTATACATCAGTATCGGTTGATATCGGTATTGGTTGATATCGGTATCGTAATAAAGAATTGGACAATATCGGAATATCGGATATTGGCAAAAAGCCATTATCGGACATCCCTAATGATTATATTTTTATTTTTACTCACAAAACTTAACATTATCATCTTCTAACAACAATAATAAACATATTATTAAATGACTAGGCCAGGGGTGTCCAAAGTGCGGCCCGGTGGCCATTTGCGGCCCGCAGCTAATAGTTTACCGGCCCGCCACACGTTCTGGAAATGCTACTGCAAAAATTAAAAAAAACATTTAAAAAAGTGGAATGAGGTGAAATCTGACTAGAAAAGTTGCAATGTTGACACAAAGCTGCCACGCAGGCTGTTTTTTTTCTTTATTTTTATTTTTTTGCCATTTCTCAAAAAAAAGAAAAAAATAACTCAATGTTATAATGAATTATTGACCTATTCAAGGCTCCATTATTTCAAATATTTAACTTTAAAATGTTTTATGTGGAAAATATTGTGTGGTTGCCATACAAAAACATCAATGTTTTCTTTGACAACAGAGCATAAAACAAACAAAATAATAGTTCAAATCAACAGATATATCTGAAGTTGATCTCGTAACTGAAGTGTTGAAAGTAAAAAAAAAACTAATAAAAATGTATCACTTTATGAATGGGACACCTTTTGGGTCCCAAATATATTTATTGGGATTTTATTTGTCTTTTCACTGTGATTACTCAAAAATAATAATGAATGGTGTCCTGCATTATTGATATTTTTTAAGGCTCTAATTACTTCACATCAAACATTGCTTTTTGAATGTTTTGGGCAGTGGGGGAAATACTGCATATTTCAGTTTTATTATAAAAAACAAAGTTGTCTTTGACAGAAAAGGCATACAACCTTTTTTTTTTTTTTTTTAACTTTATTTCAACCTGAAGTTAATATACTGTAGAGATTTACTGTAAGCGTTAAAAAAAAAAAATAAAAAATAAAAAAAAATATATATATATATATATATATATATATATATATATATATATATATATATATATATATATATATATATATATATATATGTATATATATATATATATATATATATATATATATATATATATATATATATATATATATATATATATATATATATATATATATATATATATATATATATATATATATATATATATATATATATATATAATAATAATAATAATTCGACTTGTTTTTTTTACATTTTAATGACTTAGACCCTTTATGGTCCCCGGGAGCCCTAAAGGTAAAAAAACCAAAATCCATATATTTTGTTATGGTTTGAAAATTAAAAATATCAAAATGGCCCCTGCATGCTTTAATTTTTCCGTGTGCGACCCTCAGTGGAAAAAGTTTGGACACCCCTGGACTAGGCTATCGTAAGGGTAAGTGTACCTAATAAAGTGTCCAGTGTGTGTTAGTGCCACACACACTCCCACACTTTGTTTACAATATGTCAGAGGCCCTATGACTGACAGCTCTACTGGCCAATTGAAACGCACCTCCAAATCAACGCTTGTCCAATCAGAGAAGTCAAACGCCATTCTATCCCCTCCCTCCCTTGGACATTGAAAAAAAACGTCACCCCCTTCATACATTTCAACTAGCGTTAGCCACCACTAGCGTGCCGCCCTTAGACGCATTTCCACCGCACGCAAACAAGTATGTTTCTCGTCAACCCATTTACCGTGCCCAGTGTCACGTCGGATGCCTTAGCCCGATGCGGATACGCGTCGCCAGCGGAGCTGGTCGTGTGAAAAAACGAGCTAGCTTAGCTAGCTAGCTGGTGGACGCGAAGAGAGGCTAATGTTTAGAGAAGCGTTAAGCCTATCACAACAAGCCCGCTAGGCTCCTTAAACACAACCTGCCTCTGAAGACACCACAAGAACCTAAATAAGTCGTCGTCTCCAATAAAGTAAGTAACTGGACTAGATAACCTCGCATAAACACAGCCAATAAAGTGTCCCAATTTGTCAAGTTTGCTAGCTGGCTGCAGTTCGCGTACTAATTGGTGTCAGTTTCAGCAAAGCACCCTGGGGTTAATTATGCATCAATTAGACACCTTGCTGGAGGTATTACTGTTTAATTGTCTAACAATTTAATGCAATACAAAATGCCTGCAGTGTTTGTGAGCTCATATTGGTGTTGATCAAAGGTGTTCCACCATCAAAGTCATTCTAATGGATGAGGTATTTTTATGCAACAACAATGATAGTAAGTGTGCATGAGTGATGCTGCCTTCCATCATTTTTATGCAACAACATTGATAGCAAGTGTGCATGAGTGATGCTGCCTTCCATCATCTTGAACCATGTTTGTGTTGGCACTTTCATATTATCATTAAGTGTCATTATCTGTGCAGAAATCATTTTTAACATTCCATGTTTCCCCGGAAGATGTATGTTTCTGCAAGATACTTTACAACTTGTAGGTATACTTGTCAACCTTGAGACCTCTGAATTCAGGAGATGGGGAGGGGGGGGGGGGGTGTATATATTTTCAAGTATTTCTTATATATATATATATATATATATATATATATATATATATATATATATATATATATATATATATATATTAGGGGTGTAACAGTACGTGTATTTGTATTGAACCATTTCGGTACGGGGGTGTCGGTTCGGTTCGGAGGTGTACCGAACGAGTACACCTGCTAGCAGCGACCGGGCTAGGACGACATGTAAAAGCCAGAGCTGGAAGACCCTCCTGCCTCGTTAAGATCTCCCGTTTGGGAACACTTTGGCTGCGCGATACAACAATGGAGGACGGAGGTTTGCCGACATTGTTCAGCAGCTGCTTCTGACAACACGTCAAACACGTGTTGCCCCTTTCCTGCTTCCGGCTCCCAGACCGTAGTCGAGGAGCGCAGGGGAGACACTCCTCCAGGGCCGATGTATTCTCGGGGGCAACACCCTTCACTCTACCCGGCAGTGGGTCTCCACAGCTCCGGACTCTAGGGTAAATGACGAGTCCGGCGATTAGTTGCAAATCGTGGCTTTATTGAGGTCTTGCACACAGACAATCCAACAAAACACTAGCCACTCCCCGCACTCATGCTACCGCTCCCTCACCTCGCTCACCCACACACTCACCTCACATGCTGTCACATATTAAAGGGCCACACACACACATACGCTACTCTCATAACACATGCTAACCCATTTGAAGCGTCACCACCGCATTCAAGCAGCCTCTCCTCGGCGAGTCAGGCAGGGCTAAAGCAATAACAAATGTTTTTATAGCAGCAGATTTAAGTCCATATTGCATTAAAAACTAGATTTTGACCCACTTCCATGGTGGAAGAACAATAAGCCCATATATCCTCTTACTGCCAAGTTAGCCAGGCTGGGGGGGGCGGGGGGGGGAAGAAAAGTCAATCTGAGGCTGAGTTGACTTGAAACTGTTTAATGTTGCACTTTTTATATGTAGAAGAAAAGTTTTGTCATTTTATTTAATCTGAGCAACAACTTGATGCAGTTTAATGTTGATTAACGTGGACCCCGACTTAAACAAGTTGTAAAACTTATTTGGGTGTTACCATTTAGTGGTCAATTGTACGGAATATGTACTGTACTGTGCAATTTAATAATAAAAGTCTCAATCAATCAATCAATCAATCAAAAAAAGCACTTTATATGTAGAAAAGTTTTGTTAAGAAACCATTCTGAGCCTTATCTTATTTAGTTTTTATTTTATATATGTTGACCACATTAACCCTGACAATGGACCCTGTGTGTATATGTATGCTATGCCATTGTTTACAACAAATTTGGTAAATAACCAAAAAATGTATATTTTGTTGTTTTCTTACTGTACCGAAAATTAACCGAACCGTGACCTCTAAACCGCTGAAATTATTTTTTTCCAATCATTTTGGAACTTGCAAGCATACTTCTTCTTCTTACTTGTCGTCGCCATGTCTCTTCTTCGTTCTTCTGCTTCGTCTCTGTTATGTTTTTGGACATTACTACTTGCCGTAGTTTTGAAGGAATGCATGATGGGAATCCGGATGTTGTGTGTCAGTGTATTAACGTGCCGTCTGGAATAAACACGCGCTGAGAAATAACTCCGTGCCTGCCTACTTTATGGGTTATAGATAAACCTATGGATAACGGAGACATGTATGATAGTCTCCTTTTCAGGTGAGAGAGGACGCTAAAGGCAGTGCCTTTAAGGCACGCTCCCAATATTGTTGTCCGTGTGGAAATCGGGAGAAATTACCTCAGGAGATTTTCGATAGGGGCACTGAAATTCGGGAGTCTCCCGGGAAAATCGGGAGGGTTGGCAAGTATGCTTGTAGGTCATTACTGGCAGCTTTTCCAGCACACTTTGTGTCTGACGCCCAGCACACCATTTCTTTGCTCGTTGTGCATTCAGCCAGGTTTCGCAGCATATCACGCACCGCCTTCAAAATGATCCACCAAACAACATCGTGTGCGCTCCTAGCCGCACGCAATAATAAGTGTGTAATGTGAAGATAAAAGTTGGCATTACTTTTATCTTCACATTAGTAAGTTAAAGTGGTCATATTGTGATTATTTGCTACATTTAAAACACTTCCTTGTGGTCTACATCAGTGTTTTTCAACCTTTTTTGAGCCAAGGCACATTTTTTGCGTTGAAAAAATCCGGAGGCACACTACCAGCAGAAATCATTAAAAAACGAACTCAGTTGACAGTAAAAAGTTGTCGCAATTGTTGGATATGACTTTAAACTATAACCAAGCATGCATGACTATAGCCCTTGTCTCAAAGTAGGTGTACTGTCACCACCTGTCACATCACGCCCTGACTTATTTGGAGTTTTTTGGTATTTTCCTGTGTGTAGTGTTTTAGTTCTTGTCTTGCGCTCCTATTTTGGTGGCTTTTTCTCTTTTTTTGGTATTTTCCTGTAGCAGTTTCATGTCTTCCTTTGAGCGACATTTCCCGCATCTACTTTGTTTTAGCAATCAATACCATTTCAGTTGTTATTATCCTTCTTTGTGGGGACATTGTTGATTGTCATGTCATGTTCGGATGTACATTGTGGACGCCATCTTTGCTCCACAGTAAGTTTTTGCTGTCGTCCAGCATTCTGTTTTTGTTTACTTTGTAGCCAGTTCAGTTTTAGTTTAGTTCGCAAAGCCTTCCCTAAGCTTCGATGCCTTTTCTTAAGGGCACTCACCTTTTGTTTATTTTTGGTTTAAGCATAAGACACCTTTTTACCTGCATTTACAAAGCAATTAGCTACCGGCTGCCACCTACTGATATGGAAGAGTATTACACGGTTACTCTGCCGAGCTCTAGACAGCACCGACACTCGACAACAACACATAATTTGCAGACTAATTACTGGTTTTGCAATAAAAAAAATTAACCCAAATATGTGAAATTAGATAATCTCCCAAAGCACACTAGACTGTATCTCACGTCACACTAGTGTGCCGCGGCACAGTGGTTGAAAAACACTGGTCTACATAACATGTAATGGTGGTTTTTTGGTCAAAATGTTGCATAGATTATGTTTTACAGACCATTTTCAAGCTGCTTTCTGACCGTCTCTTGAGGATACACCGTTTTGTGGGCGGTCTTATTTATGTGCCTACACTTCTACTGTCTTTTTCCCGCCAGCCATGTCGTAGTTTTTAGCGCTTCCATATAAAGTCTACTGACTAAATAAGTTAGAACTATACGCTAATTTGTATTAGAAATGGCAAGAATAGAGGGTGCATGTGCATGTATGAGCCAGTCTGCCCCACAACAAGAGGATTGAGAAAAAGAAGGAGTTTATTGGCAATGGGGGACACACGCAAAGCTCTTTGGTAACATTTGTACCATATATGGATAATCCGGGGACGTTATTGGTGCAAAAATGGTCACAGGATAAGCAAGTTCCAAACAACTTGTTTTAGAGGAGGTATGAAGGAAGGCAAGATTGTTGTATAAATATCTCCGCCATGCCGCCATGGTTTGATTTAAATTTTTTGGGACTTATGCAATCCCAAATATACAATAACCGCTACCGATAGGTAAGAAAAGTAGGTTTCGCATATTAAGACTCCTTTTAAAGGGGGTCATATTATGATTATTTGCTACATTTAAAACTCTTCCTTGTAGTCTACATAACATGTAATGGTGTTTTTGTGGTCAAAATGTTGCACAGATTATGCTTTACAGACCGTCTTCAAGCTGATTTCTGACCGTCTCTTGAGGACATGTCCTTTTGTGGGCGGTCTTATTTACGGGCCTACACTTCAACTGCGTCTTTTTCCCCGCCAGCCATGTCTTAGTTTTTAGCACTTCCATATGGAGTCTACTGACTGAATAAGTTAGAACCTTACGCCAATTTGTATTAGAAATGGCAAGATTGGAGGATGCATGTACGAGCCAGTCTGCCCCACAACAAGAGTATTGAGAAAAAGAAGGAGCTTATCGACAATGCTGGACACACGCAAAGCTCTTTGGGAAAATTTGTACCATATATGGATAATCCGGTGACGTTATCAGTGCGAAAATGGTCACAGGATGAGTAAGGAGGTAAGAAGGAAGGCAAGATTGTTGTATAAATAACCCCCGCCATGCCGCCATGGTTTTATTCCAAATATACAATAACAGCTACCGATAGGTAAGAAAAGTAGGTTTCGCATACTAAGACTCCTTTAAAGGAGTCATATTATGATTTTTTTCTACATTTAAAACACTTCCCGGTGGTCTACATAACACGTAATTGTGGTTCTTTGGTTTACATTTTACATAACATTTTGTTTTATAGACCATCTTCAAGCTGCTTCCTGACCATCTCTTAGTTTGAACTATATGCTACTTTGTATTAGAAATGGCAAAAGCATAGGATGCATGTGCATGTACGAGACAGTCTGCCCCACAGCAGGAGGATTGCAAAAAAGAAAGAGCTTATTGACTACAGCGTCGGACTACAATGGTGGACTTGTCCAAAGCCTTTCGGGTAAATCTATACGATATATGGATATTCAGCTGACGTCACCAATGGGAAGAACGTCACCAAATGGCCAGATTCCAAACGGTTTAGTTCTTGGAATTATTTAAAAAGGCAAAATTGTTTCATAAATATCTCCACAAATTGGTTTCAAACTTTCGGGATTTATGCATATCCCAACTACACAACAGCAGGCCCCGATAGGTAAGAAAAGTTGGTTTTGCATAATCCCTTTAGGTTAATTCGGAATTTGTTCAAAGTTTTTTTTTAGATTTGCTTTGTTTAAACCAATCCAGATTCCGACATGTCTTGTGTAATATTATAGAATACCTATATGATCAGCACACGTTTCCACATTATTTATTTACTTGCGATTACAGCTTCCACTAGTGTTTCCCAAGGGACTGCAATCCATCTGTGGCGTTGGGAGTCCATTAAGACAAGTGGATGACACTTTTGAGAAGAGCAAATAATGTCTTAAAAGACTAGAAACTGTTGCTGGATTTTTTACCTGTCGCTTTTTTAAAACCACAATCTAAAAGGGTCGGAATAATCGCTAAGTTGACGACACATTTTCTCATGCTCTGGCAGAGCCGGTGCTAACGAGGTGCATTAAGAAGCAGAGCTACGATGCCATCCACTTTACGGAGTTGTATTAACAAGCTGCATTTACGGACAGTCCCATTATAAGGTGTTTATGAACAAAGGCATACCAGGTCGCACTAAATCTAATTGTTGTCGTCCAAATTTACTGATGGCGGACCACCACATATAAATAATTATATGGGAAACATTGGCCTCACATTATTAGACTATCTCGACTTGCATATGAAAAAAAGTTGATCATATGTTGTAAGACAGGCAGTATGCAGTTAGCCACTCATGCTAGTGTAGTAATTAGTGTATTAACCACTCTAAAGGAGGACGCATCTTCTCCATACCCGTCATCTGATAGACTCCCTTCTAGCCCCGGCATTCCCAGACGCCACGGCACTAACAATGCCTGAAGATGCCTGTTCAAAGTGCTCCTCTTCCAGTAAATTGATGCGACTCATGATGATGACTCATCACCCTGGCAAGTCGTCCGGCTTGTAAAAAAAGCATTTAAGACGTCCATTGATTTTTCATTCTTTATACATTATGGAATTCATCCCAGTACTTTTTTTTAAATCCAGTTGCGAAAACGCCAAGCAATTGCCTACTATTAATAAAATGTGACAAAAATCTAACAGAACATATACGAGTCTTAACAGCAGCAGCTGTGTCCGAAGTCTGGCCATTTGTGGGCCACAGCTTGTTTTTGTTTGTTTGCCAACAGCACATTGAGGAAAAAAACAACAAACATGGCCTGATTGTAACATTACAAAGGATAAGGGCCAGAAAATATATTTATAGTTAAGAAAAAAGTTATTTTGCTTTTGTAATTTTTTGTATTGGACAATGGCCAGGAATAATTTTTTGCATTTTTAAAAATTTGTAGAATAAAAAAACTTAACCGTTGGCTGGCATTATTTTTTACTTTAATAAAAATAATATACAGTCGAGGCCACACTTACAAGCCCCCATTGTAAAACATTAGACAACACTCTTGATTTCTCTCTGGAAATGACCATTAAACAAGTAAAATAAAGACAAAATGTCCACTAAGTTTTATTAGAATATTTTGTTGCGACAATAAATTGAAACAAGAAATGGCAAAAATTAGACGTCTAAAATTACTAAGCCCCTGGCCATTAATAATCCATAGTGTACCCTTTCTCAGCCACAACTGTAAACAACCTTTTCAGAGTAGTTCTTTACTAGGTTTGCACAAGTCTCCTAAAAGAGTTTTGCCCATTCTTCCAATGCAATTTGTTCCAGCTGGTCCAAAATGCGTGGTTTCCGAGCATGGACATTCACCTTGAGCACGTGCCACAGATTCTCAATAGGATTGAGGTCTGGGATCTGTACGGGCCTCTCCAGGACCTTGATTTTGGTATCCTTCAGGAACTGTTGGACCAATTTCAATGTTTGCTTTGAGTCATTGTCTTGTTGGAAGACCCAGTGTGACCCAAGATAGACTGCGAGCAGATTTTTGCATATTATTCCTAAAAATTTCAACATAATTTTCTTTTTTTCATGATGCCATGCATCCGAAGAAGGCTCCCCATGCCCAAGGCTGCATAGCAGCCCCACAGCATGATGCTTCCACCCTCATGTTTAACTGTGGGAACTGTGTTCTTTGGGTTAAAGGCCACTCCCTTTCCTCGCCAAACATACACCACTTCCATTTGCCCAAACAGTTCCAGTTTAGTCTCATTAGATCAAAACACAGACTTCCCTAGACTCATCTTTACCTTTTCAAATGTTCACGAGAAAACTTCAGTCTTGCTGTGATGTGCCACTTTTTGAGTAAAGGGGTTTCTTTCGGACGATAGCCGTGAAGCCCACCACAATGAAGAGCCCTCACAACTGTGTTCCTTGCAACATCAACTCCAGAAGAGGCCAGTCAGCGACAATCACCTTGGCAGATGTCCGTGGTTCTTGCTGACATCTCTGATGAATTTTCTCTCTAGAGTTCTTGAAATCTTGCTCTTCCGACCAGGCCCAGGTGTGTTTCTTACTGAATTTTTCTCCTTGTACTTGGCAATGATGCAACGTACAGCGGTTCTAGACACTTTGAATTGCTTGGTAATGGCAATATAACATTCCCTCTTCTCCTGAGCCTCCACTATCTTCTTACTAAACTTAAGACTGATTTTCTTCGTCTTTGGCATGTGTTCAGGTGTTGTCAGTAAACTAATTGATTGCACATGTGTGGTTTGAAACCTGATTGGTGAAGAGTATTTTGAAAACAAAAGTTCACCTGGGGGCTAATAATTTTGACCAGCACATTTTTCACTATACTTGATAGAAAACTAGCTTTAAAATGTATTTCATATTTAAAATGTACCAAAAGCAACTAAATAGCACTGGCGAATGCTTGATTTTATCAAGATTTATCAATGCTGAAAAAATTGGGGAGAATTTTAGGAAAATGTTCCATAATTCCTGGAGAGCTAAAGATTTTGGCCTTGATTGTATATATGTTTTTGCTTTCTAGTAGGGATGTAACAATAAACAGTATTAGTGATAACCACGGTAAAATGTCTGACGCTTAGTAATACTATTTTAAAATAAAATTATCGAAAAACTGATTAATAACTGCACTTTGATAAACTCACGGACTGACTAGTGCTAGCTCGCTTAAATGCTAACATGAATACAAGACACATTAACATCTTTCCACATTAAAAAAAAAACATACCACAAACTAAACTTTCAAAAAATAAATTATTGCCTGAACAACTAAAATATTAAATTGTTCATATTGAATCTACAAGCTTGTGCGCTCTTTGAACAGAGTGATCGATATTCTATCTCAGAAAATTAGAATATCGTGCAAATGTTCATTCATGTCAGCAATTCAGCTTCGAATGTGAAACTAATACGTGATCTTACCTCATTATATGCAAAATGAGATATGTCAAGCTTTTATTTGTTGTAATTTTGATGAGCATGACTTAGTTTTTGAAAACCCCAAATTTTCTAAGGCTTTCAATTTGAGGTTTTCATAAGATGTAAACTATAATCCTCAAAATTATATAAAAAACTTGAAATATCTTGAGTTGCATGTTATGAGTCTGTCATATTAGTTTGTAATAGATGCAATAAATGAACCTTTGCACCAATGAACCTTTGCACCATATCCACGTTTTTAGTTTAATCTGTATACTCAGAGGCATATGACGCAAATATATATATTTTTAAAATTTAAATGTATTTTTTACGACTTAATTAAAGACAAAGTGGTCTACAATTAAAGTAGGGGGACGGCGTGGCGAAGTTGGGAGAATGGCCGTGCCAGCAATCTGAGGGTTACTGGTTCAATCCCCACCTTCTACCATCCTAGTCACGTCCGTTGTGTCCTTGAGCAAGACACTTCACCCTTGCTCCTGATGTGCCTGGTTAGTGCCGTGCATGGCAGCTCCCGCCATCAGTGTGAATAAAAATAAATGATGAGGATGATGAGTGTGTGAATGTGAATGTGTGTGTGTGTGAATGGGTGAATGTGGAAATAGTGTCAAAGCGCTTTGAGTTCCTTAAAAAGGTAGAAAAGCGCTATACAAGTACAACCTATTTACCCATTTAAAGTAAACCCACGTGACGTCACATAAACTGGACGTGAAGCAAAGTGAACACTCAATTTGCCTTTATCAATTAAAAAAATAATCGTTTTTACAAATTAAAATAGAAAATAAAATACGTCTCTTAATCTACAACAGTATTTAATGTTTCTTCTGCCAAAAAAGTGTATTGTGTGTCAATTAATTATAGTTATTTAAAACTGGATTAAATATGTCAGTGTGTGTGTTTAAGTACGTTATGAGTACATTGTAACCATGATAATTGTGGTCACAATAGTTATGATAATAACATTGTCACATCCTTACTTTTGAGACATCCAAAGCACTTACCACTGTGAGAGCAAGAGCTACTAAACCTTAGTTTGCCAGCAATATTTAACTCCTTAATGATCTATACTCTGATTGAACAGGTATGTGATCAGTGACTGACCGCTCAATTGACTTAGCTCATTAAATCAGCCCTGCTAGTCGGAAAGCTTCAGAGTCAGACCTTCCTGATCTTGTCCAGCCTTTTTTCCACCTCAACATTACACTAAGTTGCCACCAGCAACGAAGAAAAGACAGCTGAACTAATCAGCCAAGACCCCATAAGAAGCCCTCATCAACTGCAGCCGTTTTGGTATCTCTTATCGCATGTTGCAACCGCCTGAAATTAATCCTTTTGTTGCCGTGGCAATCTCGCTCGGTCGCCACTCCAAGAACCTGCGTAGCCATGGAGATGTCAGCCTGCGGTGACATCACTTTTACAGATTAGCACTTACATCAGAGTTAAGTTGTTATTAGTGGGTGTGAAGGGAATTGCTGCACAGGTGGAAAGACTCATGGCTTTGCAGTCTGCTCGGTAGATTGTTTGTGTTCAAATACATCAGACCAGGGATGCCCAAAGTGGGGCCAACGGGCCAAATTTAGCCCGTCGTGTCATTTAGTTGGGCCCACCAATGAGTGGCTACCAAATATAATACATATTTTTTTAAGCACTACCGTCTGATGGCAAGTACGCAAGGTTACACTGTAAAAAATTCAGTAGATTTTACTGTAAAAACCTGGCTACTTAATCACTGCTTTACCTTAAAATAACCACTTGTACCATTTTACCATTTACAAGCAATGCACTGTAAAACGGGGAACATAGATTTTACGATTAAAAAAAATAGCAGCTCAGTCGGCAGAATTTTGTGGTAAAAATAACAGTGTTACTGTTTTTCAATTTATGGTATTGTACTGCAAAAATATTAATATTAATAGACTAGATTTATATAGTGCTTTTCTAGACACTCACATATTTTACGGTAAAAAATATGTCAGTTCAGTCGCCACAATTTTGTGGTAAAAATAACAGTGGTACTGTTTAATTTATGGTAATGCACTGTAAAAATAACAATAATGTATTAGCTTTATATAGTACTTTTCTAGACACATAGATTTTACGATAAACTGGCAGCTCAGTCACCAGAATGTTGATGTCAAAACAACATTGGTACAGTTCTTCAATTTACAGCATTTTGATGTAAAAACAAAGCAAAATGTAAGTTTTATGGTAATATTCAGGTGACTGAGCTGCCAGTTTTTTATAAATTGTTTAAAGGCCTACTGAAACCCACTACTTCTTCCGACCACGCAGTCTGATAGTTTATATATCAATGATGAAATCTTAACATTGCAACACATGCCAATATGGCCGGGTTAACTTATAAAGTGCAATTTTAAATTTCCCGCGAAACTTCCGGTTGAAAACGTCTCGGTATGATGACGATTGCGCGTGACGTCACGGAGTGAACGGAAGTATTCGGACCCCATTGGATCCAATACAAAAAGCTCTGTTTTTACCACATAATTCCACAGTATTCTGGACATCTGTGTTGGTGAATCTTTTGCAATTTGTTTAATGAACAATGAAGACTGCAAAGAAGAAAGCTGTAGGTGGGATCGGTGTATTAGCGGCGGACTACAGCAACACAACCAGGAGAACTTTGAGATGGATAGCAGACGCGCTAGCCGCCGACCTCACCTTGACTTCCTCCGTCTCCGGGCCGCCGACCGCATCTATGATCGGGTGAAGTCCTTCGTCGCTCCGTCGATCGCTGGAACGCAGGTGAGCACGGGTGTTGATGAGCAGATGAGGGCTGGCTGGCGTAGGTGGATAGCTAATGTTTTTAGCATAGCTCTGTCGAGGTCCCGTAGCTAAGTTAGCTTCAATGGCGTCGTTAGCAACAGCATTGTTAAGCTTTGACAGGCTGGAAAGCATTAACCGTGTAGTTACATGTCCATGGTTTAATAGTATTGTTGATTTTCTGTCTATCCTTCCAGTCAGGGGTTTATTTCTTTTGTTTCTATCTGCATTTAAGCACGATGCTATCACGTTAGCTCCATAGCTAAAGAGCTTCGCCGATGTATTGTCGTTGAGATAAAAGTCACTGTGAATATCCATTTCGCGTTCTAGACTCTCATGTTCAAGAGGATATAGTATCCGAGGTGGTTTAAAATACAAATCCGTGATCCACAATAGAAAAAGGAGAAAGTGTGGAATCCAATGAACCCTTGTACCTAAGTTACGGTCAGAGCGAAAAAAGATACGTCCTGCACTGCACGCTAGTCCTTCACTCTCATGTTCCTCATCCACAAATCTTTCATCCTTGCTCAAATTAATGGGGTAATCGTCGCTTTCTCGGTCCGAATCGCTCTCGCTGCATTGTAAACAATGGGGAAATGTGAGGAGCCCTTCAGCCTGTGACGTCACGCTACTTCCTGTACAGGCAAGGCTTTTTTTTATCAGCGATCAAAAGTTGCGAACTTTATCGTCGATGTTCTCTACTAAATCCTTTCAGCAAAAATATGGCAATATCGCGAAATGATCAAGTATGACACATAGAATGGATCTTCTATCTCCGTTTAACTAAAAAAAAATTCATTTCAGTAGGCTTTTAACTAATTGCGTTTGAATCGAAGACGCCTGCTGTACGGCAAAGTTGGGACTTTTTGACGCCCTATAGAAAAGGATAATGTTGGGCGCCATGATTATCCCCACGTCTAGTACGCGCACTCTTTTATTACGAAGCCACGCTGTTGTAAAATGTGCAGAATGTGGCTTGGCATTGTCTTGCTGAAATAAGCAGGGGCGTCCATGAAAAAGACGTTGCTTGGATGGCAACATTTGTTGCTCCAAAACCTGTATGTACCTTTCAGCATTAATGGTGCCTTCACAGATGTGTAAGTTAGCCATGCCTTGGGCACTAATACACCCCCATACCATTACAGATGCAGGCTTTTGAACATTGCGCCTAGAACGGTGGTTCTTTTCCTCTTTGGTCCGGAGGACACGACGTCCACAGTTTCCAAAAACAATTTAAAATGTGTACTCATCAGACCACAGAACACTTTTCCACTTCGCATCAGTCCATCTTAGATGAGCTCGGGCCCAGCGAAGCCGGCGGCGTTTCTGAGTGTTGTTGATAAATGGCTTTTGCTTTGCATAGTAGAGTATTACCTTGCACTTATAGATGTAGCGACCAACTGTAGTTACTGACAGTGGTTTTCTGAAGTGTTCCTTAGCCCATGTGGTGATATCCTTTACACACTGATGTAGGTTTTTGATGCAGTACCGCTTGAGGGATTGAAGGTCACAGGATTTCTCCAGATTCTCTGAATCTTTTGATGATATTACGGTACGTAAATGGTGAAATCCCTAAATTCCTTGCAATAGCTCATTTTTCTTAAACGGTTCGTCAACTTGCTCAAGCATATGTTCACAAATTGGTGACCCTCGCCCCATCCTTGTTTGTGAATGACTGAGCATTTCATTGAAGCTGCTTTTATACCCATGGCACCCACCTGTTCTCAATGAGCCTGTTCACCTGTGGGATTTTCCAAATTAGTGTTTGATGAGCATTCCTCAACTTTCTCAGTCTTTTTTGCCACTTGTGCCAGCTTTTTTGAAACATGTTGCAGGCATCAAATTCCAATGAGCTAATTGCAAAAAATAACAAAGTTTCTCAGTTTGAACGTTAAGTATCTTGTCTTTGCAGTCTATTCAATTGAATATAGGTTGAAAATGATTTGCAAATCATTGTATTCTGGTTTTATTTACCATTTACACAATGTGCCAACTTCACTGGTTTTGGGTTTTGTATATTATGGCATGGATGGATGGCATGAGGCTAAATTCCTCACTGGTGGTGCTGTTGTATTGTAAAAAACCTGTTTGGCCCGCCGACCAATGGCTCTTTCTCACTTGGAGGCCAAATGTTCGGGCACCTCTACATTAGACCTTCGACGGCCAACAATATGCATCAATTTCAGTCATGTGAAAAAGTAACTCTTCTAATCCTGATTTTTTAATTGCACTTTACAAATAACCCACCCAGACTTGAGGTTTATTCAACCTAATCATCACAGACTTTGGTACACACCCTTACGAGACTTAACGAGTACCTGTTTGTAAAATATGAGCAAGATTGTTAGAAGAATATGCCCGCCATTAAGCTAAACTTCAGGATTTAGCGTAGGACTTTTGTCCGTTGGTCACTGACCATTTGTCTACTGATTATAACGTTTGGCAATATGCATACATAGCATACGTTCCAAAGCCCATAGGGGGCACCACAGATGTCATTTCTTTAGAATCTCGCACTTCCCTGCACTTACACTTTTTACTCTCGTTTTTTTCTGCATTAGCCGGCTAGACAGGTGTGAATTAGATGCAGGTTGTGCAGGTTGGAAGTAATGTTCATCATGCCATCAGTTGTTAAAGGCCTACTGAAACCCACTACTACCGACCACGCAGTCTGATAGTTTATATATCAATGATGAAATCTTAACATTGCAACACATGCCAATACGGCCGGGTTAACTTATAAAGTGCAATTTTAAATTTCCCGGGAAATCTCTGGCTGAAAACGTCTCGGTATGATGACGTTTGCGCGTGACGTCCAGTGTTGAGACTAACGTGTTACAAAGTAACGTGTTACTGTAACGCCGTTAGTTTCGGCGGTAACTAGTAATCTAACGCGTTATTTTTTATATTCAGTAACTCAGTTACCGTGACTGCATGATGCGTTATTTAACGTTACTTTTTATGTAGTATTGGCTTGAAACAGAAGATCTGAGTGTGTTTTGTGGCAGCGCTACGGTGTCGTTCTTCTGAATCTCTTGTGTCACACGGAGGAGCCGCGCTGTGTGTGTGTCTGAGTGTGGGAAGGGGAGGGAGGGAGGGAGGAGTGCGCGCAGCAGCATTGGTGAGGGAGGGGCGGAGACAGAGAGCGAGAGAGTTGTTAACACGCATGCGTCGCCAGGCTCAGGTTTTTATCGATAGATTTATCAGATTTAATTTTTTGTTATTTTATTTTATTATCTATAGCAGGGGTGTCAAAAGTGTGCACCAGAGGCCATTTGCGGCCCACAGCTAATGTTTTAAAGGCCCACAGCACTTTCTAAAAATACTATTAAAATAAACAAAAACATAACAAAAGTGAAATAAAAAAGCTTAAAGGTGAAATGTAATTTAGAAAACGTTACAATGTTGACTAATAAAACAAAGCAAATTTTTTTTCTTTCAAACTCATTGCTCAAAACATAATATTGAATCAAAATCAATGTTATTATGAATTATAGTACACACACTCTGTAAATTCTCTTATATACTCTTTTATTCTAGACTTCTAGAGTGTTTGAATATCACATCACTCTAAATGTATACAAACATAAGGAGGGATCCTAGTGGGCCAGGCCAATATTTCCTTATCTCTAAACTAAAACTGGGGAAATGTGTTCTGGGCTTCAGACATGATTTTATTTCAGAATTCCTTGAGAGAAAAAACGCCTGGTTAGGCTTTGGTATTTAAAAATAAAGTTAAAGTACGTATTTGGTTTACAGCTATGTTGTTATTATGCTGTTTGTTACTTATGTATGTTATGTTGCAGCTATTTAAAATAGTTTTGTCAATTTGTTCTGGCCTGAAATAAGTTGGCCCTTTGAAACATATCTTTGTCTTTGTGTGTTGTATGTAGACCACATTGCTTAGCAGAGTTCAGTGATGCAAATGCATGTCAAGTTGATCAACACATTGTATTATTCTCCAGTGCAATAACAGTACTGAAATGAAGGCTAAAAGGGCATTAATGGGAGCTTTAAAAAAAGAAGTAACTAAATAGTTACTTTTCACAGTAACGCATTACTTTTTGGTGTAAGTAACTGAGTTAGTAACTGAGTTACTTTTGAAATAAAGTAACTAGTAACTGTAACTAGTTACTGGTTTTCAGTAACTAACCCAACACTGGTGATGTCACGGGTTGAAGCAGACATTTTAGAATAGCGCGGTAGCCGGCTTAAGTCGTCTGTTTTCATCGCAAAATTCCACAGTATTCTGGACATCTGTGTTGGTGAATCTTTTGCAATTTGTTTAAAGGCCTACTGAAATGAAATCCGTGATCCACAATAGAAAAAGGAGAAAGTGTAGAATCCAATGAGCCCTTGTACCTAAGTTACGGTCAGAGCGAAAAAAGATACACCCTGGCGTCCTGCACTGCACTCTAATCCTTCACTCTTACTTTCCTCATCCACAAATCTTTCATCCTCGCTCAAATTAATGGGGTAATCGTTGCTTTCTCGGTCCGAATCGCTCTCGCTGCTGGTGTAAACAATGTGCAGATGTGAGAAGCTCTTCAACTTGTGACGTCACGCTACTTCCGGTACAGACAAGGCTTTTTTTATCAGCGACCAAAAGTTGCAAACTTTATCGTCGATGTTCTCTACTGAATCCTTTCAGCAAAAATATGGCAATATCGCGAAATGATCAAGTATGACACATAGAATGGATCTGCTATCCCCGTTTAAATATGAAAATCTCATTTCAGTAGGCCTTTAAAGATGTAGGTACTGCGCAACACAAACTTGGAAGCGCAATAAGACTTCACATATTTCTTAAAATGCATTTTATTCACATTTTTGGTTGATCTAGCCATCCTGGTATGTACTTCCTGTGCCTGTCAAGTGTTGGTAAACATTAAGACTGACTTCCACTTGAAATTCAGAGTGTGCTTTTCCTGTGTCCATCTTTTTTCCTCTCCCGCAGACAATTGTGGGTCTCTGCAGACCAGAGCCATGGGTGCCTTCCTGGACAAGCCCAAGACGGAGAAGCACAACTCCCACGGTGAAGGAAATGGCATTTGCTACGGACTGAGCTCCATGCAGGGCTGGCGAGTAGAGATGGAGGATGCTCATACCGCCGCATTGGGATTACCCACTCCCGGCATGGCCGACTGGTCGTTTTTTGCGGTCTACGACGGCCACGCGGGCTCCAAAGTTGCCAATTACTGCTCAAAGCACCTTTTGGAACACATAATCAGTGCCGGTTCAGGGGTCCAGGGGCAGCAGAGCTCGCTGGCTGGTTCAGAGAGCACCGCCAATGACCCCCCGGTTGCCCCCACGGTGGAGGCTGTCAAAGCGGGGATCAGGACAGGCTTCCTGAGGATAGACGAACACATGCGCAGCTTCTCCGACCTGCGAAACGGCATGGACCGAAGTGGCTCCACGGCCGTGGGTGTCCTCCTGTCGCCCGAGCATTTCTTTTTCATGAACTGCGGCGACTCTCGGGCCGTCCTGTACCGAGACTCCCAAGTGTGTTTCTCCACGCACGACCACAAGCCTTGCAACCCGCGCGAGAGAGAGCGCATCCAGAACGCCGGCGGATCCGTAATGATCCAGCGGGTGAACGGGTCGCTGGCTGTGTCCAGGGCCTTGGGGGACTACGACTACAAGTGTGTCGTTGGCAAAGGACCCACCGAGCAGCTGGTGAGCCCCGAGCCGGAGGTTTACGAGATGTTCCGGAGCCCTGAGCAAGACCAGTTTGTAATCCTGGCGTGCGATGGGATCTGGGACGTCATGTCCAATGAGGAGCTGTGCGAATTTGTGAAATCGAGGCTTGAGGTGTCTGATGATCTGGAGAGAGTCTGCAATGAAGTATTGGACACCTGCCTGCACAAGGTGTGTACAAATGTCACATTACTATTGGTGCCATTTCACATTACTCCTTCACAAATTTACACTTGTTTGACATTATACTCACTTTAGTAAGACGGAAAAACATTTAAAGGTTCTCAGTTTTAGATTGCAAGAATAAAGGGATTTAGTAGTTTGTTACTTCTCTTCACTTCACTACAGTAGGGATGTTCCTAACAGAGGGGCTGAAATCGTCCTACTCTAGATCGGTGCTTCACAATTATTTTCTGTTATACCTCCCCAAGGAGAAGAAAACATTTCACCTCCCCTGCCTGCGACTATAAATAGTATAATTTGTCTATACAATTATCATAAGTACACCTCTGCATAATGTCATATCCTTAAAATGAAAGAAAACAAAAAAGAATACAGATCAACTTACTCCAAAGAAAAACCTTACATTAACATTGTTTTTAGTCTGTAACAAAAAATATTTAAATTGTTAATTTTCATAAAATAAAAATAAAAAGTTTTATTCTAATTTAAGCTAAAAACATTTTTTGACCGACTTGAACCATTTCATACTGAAAAATAGGACTGCAGCGATTCATCGACTTAGTCGACGTCATGTATCTTACGTTGATGCGTCGAGATAGGATGGCCGCGCACAAAGAAATAGATACCACTGTGTTTTAATTGATCGGCCAATTTCTGTGGAAAAGTTTGTGATTGCCAGATGCCAATCAATGCCTTTGAATACTAACCACACACAAAAAAAACATAATTTATGGCTCATACCTTCCATCTTGGTCCGTTTGTTGACCGGCGAGGCTACTAAGACTGTTAGCAGCTACAATACAGCTAACTTTTTGTATATGTCCATACTCAATGCAGAGCGACCGTTCTCAGTTAACATCCCCACAATAGTAGCAAATAAACCACTACTCTTAAAAGTTGTATTATCACTGTAGAACTGGAGAAAGCGGCTGAACATGCGACACATAGCGTAAGAGCGCAGCAGACGGCAAACATGCTAATGCTACGCTAGCATGAAATATCAGAACAATACGTGCTTAGTTCACTTTAACAGACATCTAT
This sequence comes from Entelurus aequoreus, assembly GCF_033978785.1. Taxonomy (NCBI): domain Eukaryota; kingdom Metazoa; phylum Chordata; class Actinopteri; order Syngnathiformes; family Syngnathidae; genus Entelurus; species Entelurus aequoreus. The sequence goes on from NC_084739.1 coordinate 60,201,930, forward strand.
TGAACCACTTTACAGCAGAAAGTTAGCAGATATTACTAAGAAATTAATAGGTAGATTATATAATTAGTCTAGAGAGAGGATAATTTTACAGTAAAATGTGCACCTGTGTGTGCTCTGTTGCTGTATGCAGTGTGCCAGACTTCCAGCGATCACTTATCAATCAATCAATGTTTATTTATATAGCCCTAAATCACAAGTGTCTCAAAGGGCTGTACAAGCCACAACGACACCCTCGGTACAGAGCCCACATACGGGCAAGGAAAAGTCACCCCAGTGGGACGTCAATGTGAATGACTATGAGAAACCTTGGAGAGGACCGCATATGTGGGTAACCCCCCCCCCCCCCCCTCTAGAAGGGTGCAATGATCCATAAGTCGGTGGTATTGATACCAAGGGTAGTACAGTATATGAGTAAAATCAGTAACCTGATCGGCATAGTTTATTCATAAAATGTTTTTGTTGTTTTTTGTTCATGTTTAAAAAAATTTAAAAAATCTGTGAATAAGTCCCTAGACACAAGGAGGACTTTGACTAAAAAAAATATTAAAATAGTTAAAATATTTAGTTGGTATTGTTATAATGCCATCATGTGTTTTTCTGCTGATTATAATTGTAATGAAAAATTAAAAATAAAATAATTTAGTTAAATTAAAATTTTTTAAGTAAAATGTATTGGTGTCAGTCCCACTACTCGTTTACTTCCCAAAAAAGTAAGGCACTTTTATGATTCCTTTTTTAGATCATATAGTTAATATCTCTCACCATAAATACATAATACAATTTACAGTTAATACACGAGATGGCATTAGCTGATCTCCTTTTCTTTTGTATCTGTGCACCAAACCACATGCATTTAAAGTTTCTACATCCAATAAAATTGTAGGTGTATGTTTAGGGAATTTATTTAAAAAATAAAAATATATATTAAGCAAAAAAATATATAATCGATAGATTAATCGATTCAGGAAACAATCGTTTGATGCAAGCCCTACTGAATAATAAAATTAAATGCATTCAATAAATAATACATTCAATTTTATCAGCAACATTAACTCAGGAGCACAAAAAATTAAAAAAATTTAGCCTGCAAAAAAAAAAGGAATAAAACAATTTGTGCTGATGTTTTTCTTTTTTCTTTAATCAAAATTAGTACGTCACAATTACACTGCTTTTCGAAGTGGGTTTGAAGCATTGTCTTGATAAAGCATGTTCCCAGGGTCACACACACCCTACCCTCCCTGGCATCGCACTGTGCACCCCCCATTATTTGAAAATAACTGCTATTGAACATTAGTGTTGTGCCGAAGAACATTTTTACATTTTACTCAGAACAATTTATTTATTCCAAACAATAATACATCTTTTTTCATCCATCTATGCCAGCACCGCATAGTGACAGACAACACTATGACATTTCTTCTGCCAGATGGCAGAAGGTACATAATTAACTTACAGTAGATCCACCTGTTGTCATTCGTACAACAGGATATAAATCATTACATGCTTGCTGGTGTGCTGTAACTGTTTTCTAATGCGAAATATGTGCCTTGGCCAGTGTTGGGTTAGTTACTGAAAACCAGTTACTAGTTACTTTATTTCAAAAGTAACTCAGTTACTAACTCTGTTACTTACACCAAAAAGTAATGTGTTACTGTGAAAAGTAACTATTTAGTTGCTTCTTTGCTCCCATTAATGCCCTTTCAGCCTTCATTTCAGTACTGTTATTGCACTGGAGAATAATGCAATCTGTTGCTCAACTTGACATGCATTTGCATCACTGAACTCTGCTAAGCAATGTGGTCTACATACAACACACAAAGACAAAGATATGTTTCAAAGGGGCAATTTATTTCAGGCCAGAACAAATTGACAAAACTATTTTAAATAGCTACAACATAACATACATAAGTAACAAACAGCATAATAACAACATAACTGTAAACCTGGCTTCACCCAAGGAAGGCACACATGACATACACAAAGCCTAACCAGGCATTTTTTTTCTCTCAAGGAATTGTGAAATAAAATCATGTCTTCAGGAGAACAACACTGTACTGAAGCCCAGAACACTACACATTTCCCCAGTTTTAGTTTAGAGAGAAGGAAAGATTGGCCTGGCCCACTAGGATCCCTCTTTATTTTTGTGAACTTTATAGTCTATACATTTAGAGTTATGTGATAATCAAACACTCTAGAAGTCTAGAATGAAATAGTAAATAAGAGAATTCACAGAGTGTGTGTACCTTCAGTGCTAAATGATGATGAGCAGAGGCAGAGTTTGGAGTGTTTTTTTTTAGCTCGCTTTCAATTTTTATGTACTCACTGTCCAGGTACGTGGAAAATGTTTTCCGTGCCATTTGCTGTTTGATGCCCGGTATCATGCTAATTAGCGGCCTGAAAGTGGGTGACTCCACTGTAGAAATAGCCTGCATGTCTTCTAGCACATACGCCAATGGCAATGGCAATGTTGTCCTTGCTAGCTGTCCCTCTGTTAAAATCCTTAGGTGGAGGTGAAATGGCATCGGAGTCTGTGTCTCTCTTTACTAGCTTCGTCAAAGCATGTTGCTTTTGTAGCTGTTACAGCAGATTTGAATTGCTGTTTTGGGCAGTAGATGGGATTTTCGATCCAAGACACAACTTACATTTAACTAACATTTTCTTTTCTATGTGCGCGACAAAAGAAAAGTAGTGAGAATATCTCCATGTTAAGAAACTTGACTGCGGCTCCGCCATGATGTCTTGTTAGTAAACACAGACACGCCACAAGCGCCCCCCCCCCCCCCCCCACACACACACACAGCGCGCCACTTCTCTTCTCCCCGTTGTGACACAGGAAGATTCAGAAGGACGACACCGCAGCTCTCCAATACAACACACTCAGATCTTCTTAGTTTCTAGCCGATACTACATAAAAAAAAATAACATGCAGTAACGCATCATGTAGTAATGGTAACTAAGTTACTAAATATAAAAAATAACGCGTTAGACTACTAGTTACCGCCGAAAATAACGACGTAACAGTAACTCATTACTTTGTAACGTGTTAGTCCCAACGCTGGCCTTGGCTTAATAAAGGTTGGGAAACTCTCTTCTAGATCGACATTTTTTGCCCACGTCTCCTTTTATTATTAAAAAGAAAATTCCGTTATTAATTCTTATATTGGATGGACAGTACTTCCTTGGTTTTTGTATGCCCCACTTTTCATATAAATAGTTTTTCTGCTAAAATTTTCACCAACATTTTGCCCATGTTTTTGTACACTATCTTGATTATCGTACGACCAATCGTTGTTTATTTTATTTTTTTAGTTTATAATTTTATTCTCGGTCAGTGGTCAACGAAAGAAACAACAACTATTTTACATCCATAGACATTCTAGAGACCGAAAGGGTATAGGCTGAAGTTAAACACTTATATTGCCTGTTGTAACCCTATTAACATAGTCAAATAGAAGATGTAGTAAAACCGCTAGACATCAGGCTCTGATCTTGCGTAACAAACTCATCTGTTTAAAGTTAAAGTACCAATAATTGTCACACACACACACGAGGTGTGGTGAAATTTGTCCTCTGCATTTGACCCATCCCCTTGATCACCCCCTGGGAGGTGAGGGGAGCAGTGGGCAGCAGCGGTGCCGCGCCCGGGAATCATTTTTGGTGATTTAACCCCCAATTCCAACCCTTGATGCTGAGTGCCAAGCAGGGAGGTAATGGGTCCCATTTTTTTATAGTCTTTGGTATGACTCGGCCGGGGTTTGAACTCACAACCTACCGATCTCAGGGCGGACACTCTAACCACTAGGCCACTGATAATCGTTGAGCATATCTTCACTTGCGTTAGGTTGTGTTTAGCATCATTGATGAACAAAATATATCAAAGTGGACCCCGGCATCCTTACTTTTTCTTTGGGGAAAATGTTTCCACACCCTTGGTGTCTAATGGAATTAAACCCATAAATCAATAACCCTATTATTAACATTCACAATGAGGGGCTCAAACAAAACAGTTCAGGGTGCGTGTCATCAACTCTTGAGCCATCACGTTTCCCAAGTCTACACACTTAACTCCCCTATCCTGCTCTTATTGGGGTTCCTCTCTTCTCCCTTTCTTTCTTAGGGGAGTCGAGATAACATGAGCGTTGTGTTGGTGTGTTTGCCCAACACTCCCAAAGTGTCAGAGGAAGCCGTGAGGAGGGATGCTGAGCTCAACCAGTACCTGGAGTCCCGAGTGGAAGGTGAGGATGGATGTCTGTCTGTTGCATGTCACTGGCTCTTTTAACATACAAGACCTTTGAAGGCAATTCTGTCAAATGAAATTGTGATGTTTCAAAACGTTTTTTGTCTAACCTCTTCCGTCCTTGTTAGACCTGACTGCCAGAATGACAGCACATTACCTCCTTTTCCATTTCAGCCAACACCCATCTTCCCTCTTGCTCTTCTCCTCACTTTGTACTTCGTTTTCTCGTCCTCTCGCACATCAAGCGTCTTCTTTTCTCTCCCAATATTCTCCTCTTCCTCTTCCACCATTTCATCCCATTTTGTTCTCTCATGAAGCACGAGTCCCTCTCGAGAGCTGTAAAGTTTTTGTTTTTGCTAGTTTGGTTATAAACTCTTTTCTGGCAAGAAGGGCTCTCCAGCTGTTTGCCAATACGGTTAAATAATACTAATATACTGATTTATTATCATTAATCATTTAGCACTGCTTGTTAAAGTAAACATTTGGCTTCTAACATGGAGTTAAAACAACTGAGAAGGGGACTGGAATGTTTTTGGCTGAACATTTTACTGGCCACTTGCCACCATCTTCTGCATCCATCTTTTTCTTTTTCCCTAACATTCCTCTAGTCCTCGCTTCCCCTCTCCTCATTTGTTTCCTGTCAAGTTCAGCTGCACACTTGCCTCCTAAGTATACGTGTGCCGTTGTTTTTAGAGATGCTGTCCAGGCCGGCCGACGAGGGCGTCCCCGACCTGGTCACGGTGATGAGGAACCTGTCCGCAGACTGCAACATGCCCTCTCTGCCACCAGGGGGGGGCCTCGCCAGCAAGTAAGGGCTCCTCCACTGGAGGTTGTAGCTGTATTGTTTAACATTGTGGGTTGTGTAGCATGTAAATGATGGAAATATACTATACTATATTGCCTTGCTTATTAAAGGTGGGAATCTTTGGACACTGCACGATTAGATTAGATTCCGATTGTTGTGATGACGATTCGATTCAGTATCGATTTTCGATTTAACGCGATTATCGTAATATATTATTTAGTGTATCAATTTCAATAAAACCTTTTCAAAACAGGTTACAAAAGCTCCGCTTGGGTGCTGAAATGCCACTTGCACCTAAAAACGTATTTTCCAAAATGTATTTTTCAAATTTTATTTTCCAAAAATCAGAATGTTATTCAATCTAATAACGGAAAAGGTAAGCAAACCCAATCACATCCTAATCCTGGCCCTACAATATTTAGGACATACATTTAAAAAGTAATTGAGAAGACCTACAAATACAAAGCAGCATCGAACGGGCTCTTGCACCGCCATGCAATTTGGGGTTGACGCAAGTATGCACGGCGCATGCGGTCACGTCCTTCCCAATGCTGCACGACCCGCCATCAAAATTTTAGGAAGATCGAAACATATGAGAAGTAAGTAACATTTTCCATTACAAATGGTCAATATTGGTGCCACGGCAGTCATGCAGTCACAACCTTCCCAATGCCCTGACCCATCATCAAAGACTTCAGCAAGATCAGCGAATGATGAAAGTTATGAACATTATGATTTTCTACCACACAGCGGCGATATTGGTCGAGATATCGCCATTTAGTGACAATCAGACCCCGATCTTATAGCTTGATATCAGTCTGGAAGGAGATCTGATCATCTAAAGTGAAGTCATTACATTTTGA
>NC_084739.1:60212834-60235334 GCF_033978785.1 Entelurus aequoreus
GAAAAAATAGTCCTAAAAATTAGCGATCAGAAATCTTCACTATGACGTCACTTGATTGACATTCACGGCACCCGAGGGTCTTGTGAAATGACGCTGGCTGCTGCGAGCTCAGTGTGAAGGAAAAAAAGACCGTCAGGGAGGCGACAAACAGTTTTTATTTCAACCATACCTCCTGTCAAAAGCCTAAAGACTGACCACATAGTTCCTGTCTTCACAATAAAAGCGCTGCTCTATTTTGCCTGCGCTAACAAAATAAGAGTCTCAGAAAGCTGGCGTGCGCAAGCCACGGAGTTTGCCGCCAATATATTTTTTATAAAGTGTATAAAAAGGAGTATGAATGCTGGACAAATAAGATGGCAAAAAGCAACCACTTTCATGTGGATGTTGTCAGCACTACTGTCTGATTCCAATCTATGCAAGTAATACACCAATTTATATTCTTGTCTTTAGGAAAGAAAATAATCTATATGTGTTAAACGTGCTTGTATTATCATTAAACACCTTTTAACTTGTTAACAAAAACGTCTCTTTCATAAATAAATATAAATTATATATATGAATGAGGTAGATCCTTTCGACTCGGTCATTTAAAAAGTAGCTCGCCTGCTGAAAAGTGTGGGCACCCCTGGCCTGGAGTGATGAATGAAGAATCCATATGAGTAGAAACGCTAGGGATGGAACGGTACTTCTACTTATGGTTCAAAGCTATAAACAACAGGAAACATATGGTGGAAATCAGACCCTAAATTCATTATAGGTCCCCTTTAACTGAAACTTACATTCTCCACCTTTACTTTCCTTTTCTCTGACGCACTGCCATCAGTAAGGTCTGTCTCACACTTAGGAGACGGGCGACGTGCAACAAAGTATTCCTCCGTCGTGCGCTCGTAACTAGAGATGTCCGATAATATCGACCGATAAATGCTTTAAAATGTAGTATCGGAAATTATCGGTATCGTTTTTTTAAATTATCGTATCGGTATCGTTTTTATTTTTATTTTTTTATCAATTTTTTAATTAAGTCAACATAAAAAACACAAGATACACTTACAATTAGTGCACCAACCCAAAAAACCTCCCTCCCCCATTTACACTCATTTACACTCATTCACACTCATTCACACAAAAGGGTTTCTTTCTGTTATTAATATTCTGGTTCCTACATTATATATCAATACAGTCTGCAAGGGATACAGTCCGTAAGCACACATGATTGTGCGTGCTGCTGGTCCACTAATAGTACTAACCTTTTAACAGTTAATTTTACTCATTTTCATTAATTACTAGTTTCTATGTAACTGTTTTTATATTGTTTTACTTTCTTTATTATTCAAGAAAATGTTTTTAATTTATTTATCTTATTTTATTTTATTTTTTAAGAAGGACCTTATCTTCACCATACCTGGTTGTCCAAATTAGGCATAATAATGTGTTAATTCCACGACTGTATGTATCGGTTGATATCGGTATCGGTTGATATCAATATCGGTAATTAAAGAGTTGGACAATATCGGAATATCGGATATCGGCAAAAAGCCATTATCGGACATCCCTACTCGTAACTATTTGTAATTTTTTTGTACAATGCTAATCGTTTACTGGACGTAACCGCAAAATGTCATAACGCAAGGACAGCCTTGTACTAATGACATTGGGTTATTTCTAATTGGGAATCACTGGCTGTACCTAATGATGTGTCCTCAGACGGCTGCAAATGAGCACATTAGGGCATTACGTGCACACGTAGAGAGTGTCTAACTGTGTGTTCACCCTCTGCTTAACGCAGCCCTCCTGTTTCATTTGGTAAGTGATGACATATATAAGTGTTTTTTTGCCCATCTCCCCCTCCTGCCCCTCCACACATGTATCCTCTCAATTAACAACAGTCTTGCAGGCATGTGGAGGGGGCCACCTTCTCTGTCCCCATTCGTGTCCACGCCTGCGTCTTCTTGTATGCCGACAATGTTCACTGTCCGCGTTCTTCCAGGTCCTTTTTGATGTCACAAAACACGCATGCACTGTCCGCACACGCATGCACCGCCCTCGCATTGCAGGCCTTTCCACAACAGCAACTACCTTTTTTTGTCTCTGTCACTTTCCTTCAACAAGACCAAGAACCTTCTTGGACCTTTCCCCTGCAGGCCTGAGAGACTCTACCAGCTGGCTTACTCTTGCTTTAACTTCTCATTTGTGTTCAGGTTGAAACTGGGGAATACAACCTCTCGACTGTGCTCTCTCTTTTCCTTTTAATCTTCTCTCTATTCTGTTTTTTTTTTTTCTCCTGCTCGCCCTTTCTCGCTCGGCGGCGTTCCCCCGGCAGAGCGGCGCTGACTTGGAGTGCCACTGGTAGACGGTCGGAACCACTTCCCGATTGGCCGGATGGATTTAAAACAGAAAAAGCCAGGATCACAAATGTTTTCTTTACAATTCCTCACACTGAAAGACCACAAGGAGAAGTCCTGGTGTGCAAAACATGGGAGCAAGAATATGTTTATTTAAAAAAAAAAAAATGTTTTTGGACTTTTCCGGATACTTTTAGGCTTCCCCACTTGCTGAGATCTCTTAAAGAACTCCACACCACCTGTCAAACCATTCCCAAAGCAGTTTTTCCTGGGACGGCTACTAAAAGGGGATTATAGAGTGAACTTTGAAAACCACTTTATGAACTTTTAAAAGCCACAAGTCCATAGACCCAAAACCTTCAGATACCCCAACACAAGGGGGCGCTCACTGGAGCATGACCGTGTTAGGTCCAGCTCCTCGCCCAAAGTGATGTCAGATCCTTTTTTGCACGTGCTTCCTCCTCGACTCCACACTTGATATCATTTACAATTCCCCGGTCATATTTCAAGTAAATGACAGCCACGTGGCCCAACACAGTATCACTCTTAACAGTATTCCTTATTGTTTCGACACGGTAACGTTCCAAAGACTCTACACACAATCCTGCTTGTGCTGCCACTTCCCTTTTGTGATTTGTTAAATCAATAAATAATGCCAAAACATGAATTTCAACTCTTGAAATGTTTGCTTCATTTGAATTTCAAAGCCTAAGCTCATACAATATTTGTGAACGCTTTACACTTGTTTTGTGAGGTACAAACGTATCTGGAGTTGTGATATTTTGACATGAGCACGTGATCCCACCAAGGCCTTGTCCTTGTGACCGAGTTCTACATTGGAAATTGTACTGAAAGTTAAAGGATATTAGAGACTTAGACTTTTTTTTTAATGTCATTCGAATTTGAACTTTACAGTACAGATAAGAACAAAATTTTGTTGCATTAGCTAATGGTAGTGCAGGATAAAAAAGCAATAAGGTGCAGATATAAATAAATAGATTACTGTACAGATAAATAAATTGCACTTTTGCATATGCATCCACGTTTATGGATGTATGTTATATTGTCTTTATATTCCAGCGAGTTAATCAATTTTTGGGGGGAATTGAGGGGATAATTATGATGCGTTCAAGAGTCTTACGACCTGAGGGACCAAACTGTTACAGAACCTGGAGGTTCTGCTTCTGAGGCTGCGGAACCTCTTTCTTGAGTCCAGCAGTATTATGGTGAAACTTTAGCCCCAGGTACAAAAGCAAACCTGGTGGACATGTGCCATTCTACTGAATTGGTGCCTATTGGGTCCCCAGGAAATATAACTTATAAATGCACAATAAAAGCTGTTGTAAAATACTTTTTAAAATTACTATTTAGCAACATGATTGCATGATCATCCATCCAACCATCCATCCATTTTCTACCGCTTATCCCTTTCGGGGTCGCGGGGGGTGCTGGAGCCTATCTCAGCTACAACCGGGCGGAAGGCGGGGTACACCCTGGACAAGTCGCCACCTCATCGCAGGGCCAACACAGATAGACAGACAACATTCACACTCACATTCACACACTAGGGCCAATTTAGTGTTGCCAATCAACCTATCCCCAGGTGCATGACTTTGCAATTTTAATGATTATCATAAACACTGGGAATTTTTTATTTTTTTTGTTGGATCTGCATACTTCTTAAAATTAGATTAGACCATGAAATATAATAATTTAAATCCCCCAAATGTTTTTTTTAACTGTTTAGTTAAAATTCAGTCCATAGTGGTGTCTCCGGGGTTTCACTCAGTCCCCTTACCCTAACACAGTGGTTCTCAAAAGGTTTTTCACTAAGTACCACCTTAGAAAACACTTGCTTCTCCAAGTACCACCATAATGACCAACATTAAAATGCAGTAGCCCAGTAGGCCTAAGTATTCATTAAAAACAAGGCGGACATTTAATTTAACAAGTATGTTTAATATTTTGTCCACTGTAACATTACACACAGTTTGAACAGTACCACTGTTTGAAGATAGGAAAATAAAACACTGTACTTTAATCAAGTGATTCTTTGTCAAACCACTACTGGTACACTTACCCCAGTTTGAGATTTACTGCCCGAACACACTAAACCCTCTGAAAATATTTGGATTATTCCATAAGTCCACAGGATTTGCATCATCCACATTCTCTACAGCCCACAGAAAAGGCAAAAAAAAGGTTTGCTCATTTTTATTTTTTTTATATTTCAAAGAATCTCAATCAAAACACAGGTTTGGTACCTAAATTATGATATAAAAATGTATGTGCTGTACACAAGCTACTAGCATGAAATGCACCCCTAAAATCTCACTCCTGTTACTTTCGGTCCTGTTACGCAAACGAGTCATCTTTGGCTTACGATCCTTGTCAAAAATAAAATAAAATATACTAGTGTGAGTAATTAAATATCTATTATCAAATTTTGAATTTGGGGAAAAAGCTAATTTTTTTGGTTTAATTTGAGATTGTTAAATCAAGCTAATGACACTAATCCAGTGGAATGCTATGTTTGAAAACAAGCCTTTGAAGTGATACAGTACTTTTGTTCAAAAATAAAGACTTATTTGCTGCAAACTTAATGGAGAATTCAACATAATTGTGTTTTAGAAGCTAATGCTCATTATTATTGTCACTTTTACTTACTTGGGGGATGACCTTGTGTAATAAATAGCCAAAAATATGCATGCTTGTGTGTTACATCCTATTTTATCGGCTATAAAACAAAATAGCACCTTCATTCTCTGAACAGTTTATTGTGCTTGACTGCCGTTTATAATCCCCTTGTAGTTAAGCTATAACAAGATGATGTAATTTTAAGACCATTTAAATTAGAAGGTCCAACTCACCTGAACATTTGACCTCTAAAAATGTTATTGATAGTTGTTATTTCTCCCCAGTGTTTTTACATTGACCATAAATGTCAAAAATAAAAACCCAAATAAAGCAGCCATGGCTTTTTTGCCTGTTGTCGCCATGAAATGTGCGTGTTGTGCTTGTGCATGTGATCTTTGTGCAGGATGAGCCTGCGGGAATTTATGTGCCATGGCAAGAACCGTTACAGAACTAGGAGAAAACTCTCCAACCACCAAAGATATGCTGACCTAAAGGTACTGTAGATACTGTACATATAATGGAGTATTGTGATCAAGATGTCCCATACACACAAAGTAATATTGACTTGAATAGAGGACGGTGTAGCTTTTTCCTGAGAGAAAAAGTCTGAAAATGTATATTTGGGGTCTTGAGATTTATACAGATGAGATTTGTCTCCTGAGATGTTCTACCTGTCACACACATACACACCAGTAACCTTCAAGTGTTGCAAAGACATACAATATATATTAGGCCTGTTAAAAATAACAGGTTAACAAATGTGATTAATGACAAATATTGCATTAATAATGTATAGTTGCAAAATAATGCAATTAATGTTTTCATTTTTTTTTTACATCAATTTATTTTGCCTCATTTATCTTAACATCACGAAGGTGAAGGCAGCGTGGGATTAAGGTCAGTGATCAGGTCAATGCATACGCGCACAACATCCTGACAGGACTTTAGATGCTGCTTTTATCAGGTTTTAAGCAAATAAATGATGTACAATCAAGTAAAACATGTAAAAAAATAAATACATTTTTGTGAATGACATTCTGATGATGAAATTGCATTGGGGTCCTTTTTTCTCCATATTTGTTAGGTAAGCAAGTCATTTACAGTGATTAATCACATTGTATTCAAATTCAAAAGTGTGATTATCCTGATTAAAATATTATTTGACAGCAAATACTGTATATATATATATATATATATATATATATATATATATATATATATATATATATATATATATATACATATATATATATATACATATATATATATATATACGTATATATATATATATATATATATATATATATATATATATATATATATATATATATATATATACATACATATATATATATATATATATATATATATATGTATATATATATATATATATATATATATGTATATATATATATATATATATATATATATATATATATATATATATATATATATATATATATATATATATATATATATATATATATGGGCAGCACGGTGGCAGAGGGGTTAGTGCGTCTGCCTCACAATACGAAGGTCCTGAGTAGTCGTGAGTTCAATCCCGGCCTCGGGATCTTTCTGTGTGGAGTTTGCATGTTCTCCCCGTGACTGCGTGGGTTCCCTCCGGGTACTCCGGCTTCCTCCCACCTCCAAAGACATGCACCTGGGCATAGGTTGATTGGCAACACTAAATTGGCCCTAGTGTGTGAATGTGAGTGTGAATGTTGTCTGTCTATCTGTGTTGGCCCTGCGATGAGGTGGCGACTTGTCCAGGGTGTACCCCGCCTTCCGCCCGATTGTAGCTGAGATAGGCTCCAGCGCCCCCCGCGACCCCGAAGGGAATAAGCAGTAGAAAATGGATGGATGGATGGATATATATATATATACACACAGTGTATGTATATGTATGTATGTATGTGTATACAGTCGTGGTCAAAAGTTTACATACACTTGTGAAGGACATTATGTCATGGCTGTCTTGAGTTTCCATTAATTTCTACGACTCCTATTTTTTGTGATAGAGTGATTGGAGCACATACTTGTTGGTCACAAAAAACATTCATGAAGTTTGGTTCTTTTATGAATTTATTTTGGGTCTACTGAAAATGTGACCAAATCTGCTGGGTCAAAAGTATACATACAGCAACATACATTATCAATTTGGGTGATGTAGAAAAGTTACAATCAAATCAAATTAGCTTCATGGCATGGCCTCTTAACTTCATGTGAGTGATTATGATTGACGACACCTGTTGACTTCTCTGAGCCCATTTAAACAGGGCTCATGTGATGCAGTCCTTAGACTCGGTTACAAACATGACAATGGGAAAGTCAAAGGAACTCAGCACAGATCTGAAAAATTTAATCATTGACTTGAACAAGTCAGGAAAGTCACTTGGAGCCATTTCAAAGCAGCTTAAGGTCCCAAGAAGAACTGTGCAGACAATTGTTCGTGAGTGTAAAGTGCATGTCAAAGTTTTGTCACTGCCACGATCAGGAAGAAAACGCAAGCTATCACCTGCTGTGGAGAGAAAATTGGTCAGGATGATCAAGAGTCAATCGAGAACCACCAAAAAACAGGTCTGCAATGAATTAGAAGTTGCTGGAACACAGGTGTCAGTGTGCACTGTCAAGCGTGTTTTGCATCACCATGGACTGAGAGGCTACCATGCAAGAAGGAAGCCCTTGCTCCAGAAGCAACACTTTAAGGCTCATGTAAAGTTTGCTGCTGATCACATGGACAAAGATAAGACCTTCTGGAGGAAAGTTATGTGGTCAGATGAAACAAAAATTGAGCTGTTTGGCCACAATACCCAGCAATATGTTTGGAGGAGAAAAGGTATGTATATATCAGTGACGTCACTAGAGGCAGGGGAGGCGGGGCCTCACCTGCCATCATGGAAAGAAAAAAAATGTAAAAATTTTTTTTTATTAAATTATATGTATTCAGTGATTATACTATAAAGTTATTTTCCATTTAAGTTCACCAGTTTTAGATTATTTTTATTCAAAATCGCTGAATTTTCACATTTGCCAATCAAATACTGAGAAGAGACGGTGCGGTGATCAGCAGCCAGTTGAGGCACTTGTGCCTCAACATGGATTGCGGACTCGGTTAACTGCTGGCCTGCTGTGCAGTGAGACCGTATTGCTATATGAATTATATTGTACATTTCCATAGTTTAGTTAGCTGAGGTATATAATGTACAGTGCATTTTGTCAACAACTGTGTAACATATTTCTTGTGCTGAGCAATCATAAAACTGCTGCGAAGACGCACTGTGGGAGGCTCGCAGTAACCCCGCCTCCTTGTGCCAATTAAAGCACTCCCGCCGCAGAATGCACCCTTGACGGGAGTGCCACACCAAACAAAGCCTACACCCAAACCCTCCACGTGCAAGACGGAATCCACCCAAAAAAAGTCACTTAACAAGAAGCCAAAAAGTGCAAAAACAACAATGTTCGCGCCGGAGGAGCCGTGAACAGGGACACAACATTAGGTACACCTGCAGACTGCAGCACGGATTTCATATTTCATTCATTCACAACTCCTCCAACACGAACACCACTGTTCCCGCACTTATAAGTAAAGGTAAGACCATAATAACGTTTTTTTATTAGATGTGCTTTTTTGTGTGCTACAGTTTGTATGTGTAAAGTTAAAGTACCAATGATTGTCACACACACACAGGGGCGCCGAAAAGGGGGGGTAAAGGAGACGGATTCTAGGGGCCCATGATGGAGGGGGGCCCAGAGAGGCCCCTAATGATGATGAAATTATAATGTTGCCGCTGTGTTGGGGGCCATGTAAAGATTCTTTTCATAGGGCCCAAAATCCCTAGCGGCGCCCCTGCACACACACTAGGTGTGGTGAAATTTGTCGTCTGCATTTGACCCATTCCTTGATCACCCCCTGGGAGCTGAGGGGAGCAGTGGGCAGCAGCGGCGCTGCGCCCGGGAATAATTTTTTGGTGATTTAACCCCCAATTCCAACCCTTGATGCTGAGTGCCAAGCAAGGAAGAATGCTGGTATGAGCTTTTAAACATAACCCGTTAACTGCTGCCAATCAAATGGTGAATAAGATACTCTTTAGGGTTCATATGTTTGTAAATCTGACTGTGATGAAGTCAGTGCCTCACCAGTCATGAACTTCACCGCACGTCACTGGTGTGTATATATATATATATATATATATATATATATATATATATATATATATATATATATATATATATATATATATATATATATTGTATTGTATTGTATTGTGTGTATGTATACATATATATAGTGTGTGTGTGTGTATATATGTGTATGTATATAATATATATACTGTTGCGCTTTTAATGCGAAAACAAGACAACTGGAAGTGTCTTGACACACAAAAACGTGTGCGCCGTTTATTCCGTTAAAGACCAGACTGAATGCTGCTTACATCAAAGAGACTTAAAAAGGCGGTCACAACAAACCCCCACCTTTGGGTAAATCTCCTGATGGTCACTTAAAGGGGCCGCACCGAAATACTCACTCTTAACTGCATACTGTATATGAATGCTGAACAAGAACAACATTGTTATGTGCACAATAGAACAATGACCGTGAGTAATGACGACAAAGTCAGGTAAACAGGTGTGGTGAATTATGTCCTTAAAGCAACCGCTACAATACCGTATTTTCTGGATTATAGGGCGCACCGGATTATAAGGCGCACTGCCGATGAGCGGGTCTATTCAGGTCTTTTTTCATACAAAAGGCGCACCAGAGTATAAGGCGCATTAAAGGAGTCATATTATGATGTTTTTTCTAAATGTAAAACACTTTCTTGTGCTCCACATAACATGTAATGGTTGTTCTTTGGTCAAAATGTTGCATAGATTAAGTTTTACAGATCATCTTCAAGTCGCTTTCTTACAGTCGCTCCAGGATGCGCCGTTTTGTGGGCGGAGCAGCATCTCATCCGTGGCTCACTAGTGCAACAACGGCGGAAATGTGTCCCGTGAAAAAACGTCCAACCGGAACTCTCTAATAACTAAAGTTCCGTGGGTGAATTATGTAAACCCACTACAGTGGTAGTTTTTAGTACTTCCATAGCGAGATATAAGTTAGAACTTTACGCTACTTTATATTACAAATGGCAACAGCGGAGGGTGAATGTCCCATAACAACAAGATAGTGAAAAAGAAGAAGCTTATCGACTACGGTATCCGCACGGGCTATAGTGCGCAAATTTTCAGGATTCATGCAGATCTCAAATACACATCAGCAGGTACCAGAAGGTAAGAAAAGATGGTATTGCATAATATTGTGAAACAAAACACCAGATAATATGCCTGCTAATAGGTGGCATTTTGCGGTCTTTATACACACACCATAGTAACACTTGTATCTCTGACTACGTAATGGGCCGACAATCCATCAAGCGGTGCGGCTTCAAAGTCATACTGAAACATTTTGACAGACTTTTGAGTGCAAAGTGTAACGTTCTTTATTTTAAATGGAACATTTAAAGTTTTGGTGTTGTTTACTGGCGTCATATTGCACTCTCCACTTATCTCTTATTTGTGACTACCATCTACTGGTCACACTTATCATTACACCATGTACAAAATAAAATTGCTTCGAAGGCGGTAAGCACAACCAGAATTATTCCGTACATTAGGCGCACCGGGTTAGAAGGTGCACTGTCGATTTTTGACTAAATGAAAGGATTTTAAGTGCGGCTTATAGTCCAAAAAATACGGTATATACATATATAAAGATGAGTTGTCTTATATTTATATCAATACAAATACAATATTGTGCCTGTAGAAATACACTAGTGCTTAGTTCTGTTGTGATTTTGGTGTAGAACTGCATCAATATTTAGGTGACTTTCTCCGGTGGTGTTTGTGCAGAGAGAAAAATAATCTCTAAAGCCTCCTCTCCACATTCCACAGGTTATAGTGCGCCTGCGCGTGGGCCAGATAAAGAAAAGGGAGAGACTTCTGCCCTCTTCCCTTCACACTTGAACGAAGAAGCAACTCTGGTGCGTTCATAAACTGCAGTTAAAGCAACATGGAGCTGGAAAAGGGCACCCTGAATCCGGTTTTCCAGGATGTGGAAGGCGGCGAGCAAATGGAGAACAGCAGCACCAGGATAGAACCAGGGGATAAGGTGGTGTCAGAGTCCCTCAAGGAGAGCTTTGAACCGGTGGAGGAGTACACCCAGATCAAGCCGTACGCCGGCATGCCCAAGGAGGTGCTGCTCCTCTACTCCTCCCAGGCCTGCTACAGAGTACCGAGAGAGATCCTGTTCTGGCTGACAATAGCCTGCACGCTGGCACTGTTGGCGCTCACTATCACCGTGGTGGCGCTGTCCCCACGTTGCCTCAGTTGGTGGCAGGTGTCCCCTGTCTACCAGGTCTACCCACGCTCCTTCCGAGACTCGGACGGAGACGGCGTCGGAGACCTCAAAGGTGAGCAAGGTTCAAAATGTATTACACCACCATCACACATTGTTGCTGGGCAGAAGAACTCAGTGGGGCACTGTCAGTTGTGCCCCTGTTCAAACAAAAACAGCCAATGAAAGCCACGCCAACTAGCTCGGGATGGGTACCGAATTTTGTACTGTATGTATTGACCGAATTCCATCAGTACCCCCTAGAACAGGGGTCGGCAACCCGCGGCTCTAGAGCCGCATGCGGCTCTTTAGCGCCGCCCTAGTGGCTCTCTGAAGCTTTTTAAAAGATGTATGAAAAATGGAAAAAGATGAGGGGGAAAAAAATACATTTTTTGTTTTAATATGGTTTCTGTAGGAGGACAAACATGACATAAACCTCCCTAATTGTTATAAAGCACACTGTTTATATTAAACATGCTTCACTGATTCGAGTATTTGGCGAGCGCCGTTTTGTCCTACTAATTTTGGCGGTCCTTGAACTCACCTTAGTTTGTGTCCATGTATAACTTTCTCCGACTTTCTAGGACGTGTTTTATGCCACTTCTTTTTCTGTCTCATTTTGTCCACCACCCTTTTAACGTGCGTGAATGCACAAAGGTGAGTTTTGTTGATGTTATTGACTTGTGTGGAGTGCTAATCAGACATATTTGGTCACTGCATGACTGCAAGCTAATCGATGCTAACATGCTATTTAGGCTAGCTATATGTACATATTGCATCATTATGCCTCGTTTGTAGCTATATTTGAGCTCATTTAGTTCCCTTTAAGTCATGTCAATTCAATGTATATCTCATGACACACTATCTGTATGTAATATGGCTTTTAATTTGTTGCGGCTCCAGACAGATTTGTTTTTGTATTTTTACTCCAATATGGCTCTTTCAACATTTTGGGTTGCCGACCCCTGCCCTACAAAAAGGGTACCTTTTTGTTGCACTTGACTTAAAGGCCTACTGAAATGAATTTTTTTATTTAAACGGGGATAGCAGATCCATTCTATGTGTCATACTTGATCATTTCGCGATATTGCCATATTTTTGCTGAAAGGATTTAGTATAGAACAACAACGATAAAGTTCGCAACTTTTGGTATCTGATAAAAAAAAAAGCCTTGCCCCTACCAGAAGTAGCGTGACATAGTCAGTTGTTCGCCTCCTCATATTTTCCTATTGTTTTCAATGCAGCTAGAGCGATTCGGACTGAGAAAGCGACGATTACCCCATTAATTTGAGCGAGGATGAAAGATTCGTGGATGAGGTACGTTAGAGTGATGGACTAGAATGCAGTGCAAGACATATCTTTTTTCGCTACAAGCTGGCTCATTGGATTCCACACTCTCTCCCTTTTCTATTGTGGATCACGGATTTGTATTTTAAACTACCTCGGATACTATATACCTCTTGAAAATGAGAGTCGAGAACGCGAAATGGACATTCACAGCGACTTATCTCCACGACAATACATCGGCGAAGCTCTTTAGCTACTGAGCTAACGTGATAGCATCTGGCTCAAATGCAGATAGAAACAAAATAAATAAACCCCTGACTGGAAGGATAGACAGAAGATCAACAATACTATTAAACCATGTACATGTAACTACACGGTTAATAATTCTCAGCCTGGCAAAGCTTAACAATGCTGTTGCTAACGACGCCATTGACGCTAACTTAGCCGCGGGACCTCACAGAGCTATGATAAAAACATTAGCGCTCCACCTACGCCAGCCAGCCCTCATCTGCTCATCAACACCCGTGCTCACCTGCGTTCCAGCGATCGACGGCGCGACGAAGGACTTCACCCGATCATCCGTGTGGTTGGCGGCTAGCGTCGGCTATTGCGTCTGCTATCCAAGTAAGTCCTCCTGGTTGTGTTGCTACAGCCAGCCGCTAATACACCGATCCCCCCTACAACTTTCTTCTTTGCAGTCTCCATTGTTCATTAAACAAATTGCAAAAGATACTGTGGAATTATGAGATGAAAACAGAGCTATTTTGTATTGTTTTCAATGGGGTACCGATACTTCTGTTTCACTGGCTACGTCACGCGCATACGTCATCATCCAAAGACGTTTTCAACCGGAAGTTTAGCGGGAAATTTAAAATTGCACTTTATAAGTTAACCCGGCCGTATTGGCATGTGTTGCAATGTTAAGATTTCATCATTGATATATAAACTATCAGATTGCGTGGTCGGTAGTAGTGGGTTTCAGTAGGCCTTTAACATCGTCCAGCACTTGGCAGGCAAACTGCCTGTAGGTAATTTTGCAATTTTTCATGCCAACAAAGCAAGCATGCCTTATAGAAGGAACTCAAAACTAAGGCTACACTTTTTAAAATGCGTTAGCTCGATGCAAATTTGCATTGGATTAGAATTAGCAATTGTACTTGATTTCAACACCTCCATATCAAAACGTTACAATTTTTAGATATTATTAAACGAAGGAGCTTTTATTACCACATGAACACACTGAAAAGTACTGAATATTGGTACAGATGTGTACATGATTCGATTCGATTCAGAAACGATTCTCGATTCAAAACGATTGTTGATTCACAATTAATACTTTTTTAATAACATTGGGTGCCAGTTGTATGATTAACTACATCCCTCCATAAAAAAGATAAACCGTTTTAACAAATTTCTATATTCCTTAAAAAAAAACTGTTTTTCTTTAAAAAAATTAATAAAAAATTCTCCCCAAAAATTTAATAAATTCAAATACAAATGAGGCAAAAAGAGAAGTACCCAACACTTCTCTTTTCTAAAGTAAATCTGTACAGCAGATATGATAATTTACATCAACATTATAAAAATCAATAGGAACCGCGATTAATTAGAAAAAAATTTGACACTGCTACTATTTAGCGATATCATTTTATAATTTTATAGCTGCTGGATGACTTAAGGGGCTGATTAAAATGAATTGAATTGTGATTTGATGTCTCCTAGCGTTTTTTTAAGTGGTGTTTTTTCTTTCCCCCATTGAAAAAATATTTTGCTGTGATATATTTCCTATATGAGAAGCGTCTTGCAGTATGCATTTTCTTGCGTTTGGATCATTCCAGACACATGAATGCACTACAGCAGTGGTTCTTAACCTTTTTGGAGGTACCGAACCCCACCAGTTTCATATGCGCATTCACCGAACCCTTCTTTAGTGAAAAATGTTTTTTAAAAAAAATTCAAGACAAAGTTTATGTTTTTGGTAACACTTTAGTATGGGGAACATATTCTAAGTAATAAAGACTTAAATTAGAGTTATTTGGTTAGGGTTAGAGGGTTAGGGTTATAATAAGGCCATGCCGAATAAGGCATTAATAAGTATTTAATAATGACTAGTTAAGAGCCAATATGTTACTAATTTGCATGTTAATAAGCAAGTAATTAATGGTGAATATGTTCCCCATACTAAAGTGTTACCATGTTTTTTTACTGGTGCATAAAATGAACCGTGCATGAACATCACCTTGTTCAAACAACAAAACCAACACAGTGCATAAACTCACAACAAATTACACACCTGCAAACCAGTCAGCTGTTGCCATATCCGTAATACGCCGATAGGGAGAAGTTTGTATTTTCACGATGAGTCGGGTGTGTTTTGACCTGCGCCGAACCCCTGAGGCCGACTCATCGAACCCCTAGGGTTCGATCGAACCCAGGTTAAGAGCCGCTGCACTACAGTGTTGTGATGATCCACCGCCTCACAGCAAGGTGGGCCATCACAGCATGCTTCAAATAGTTTCTGTGTCTAGATTGCGATGTTATAATGCAGAAAATGTGTAACATGTTATAGATGTGTGCTGCTAGTTCAAAATTGCAAAACCCCACAGGTTTGAGAGCATAATAACATGAATGTGGAGGAAAATGAGTGTTTCAATGGGCACATAATGCCGTTAGTACAAGCAAAATCTTAATTTAAATAAGACGGTCTGCACCATTTTTGCACTTGTTTATCAATTGTGTACACAGTCTTAGTAGATCACATGTAACACGCCCACTAATAGTACATGCGATTTTATAGTTTGCACACGTGGTATCTGGATCTTAGTAGATCAGGACCAGAGTGTCTGTGTAGAGTTGATCAATAATTATAATTGATTAATGGCATATTTGATTATAACATACCGTATTTTTCGGACTATAAGTCACAGTTTTTTTCATAGTTTGGCCGGGGGTGCGACTTATACTCAGGAGCGACTTATGTGTGAAATTATTAACACATTACGGTAAAATATCAAATAATATTATTTAGCTCATTCACGTAAGAGACTAGACGTATAAGATTTCATCGGATTGAGCGATTAGGAGTGACAGATTGTTTAGTAAATGTATAGCATGTTCTATATGTTATAGTTATTTGAATGACTCTTACCATAATATGTTACGTTAACATACAGGCACGTTCTCAGTTGGTTATTTATGCGTCATATAACGTACACTTATTCAGCCTGTTGTTCACTATTCTTTATTTATTTTAAATTGCCTTTCAAATGTCTATTCTTGGTGTTGGGTTTTATCAAATATATTTCCCCAAAAAATGCGACTTATACTCCAGTGCGACTTATATATGTTTTTTTCCTTCTTTATTATGCATTTTCGGCCGGTGCGACTTATACTCCAGAGCGACTTATACTCCGAAAAATACGGTACATACATTAATACTGTACAGCAGGAGCGTCAAACTCGTTTTCATTAAGTGAAATAAATGTGTAAGGATTTGCCTCAATTGCTAATGCATTTGATTATAAAACATTTTTTTTATTTTTTGTAAAAAAATGTTTACAGCATGTTAATGTACATGGCGTTTTTTTTCTGGTAAAATTTCGGCAACCGAGCTGCCAATTTAAAAAAACATTTATCTACCGCTGTTGTTTTTATGGTGTATTCCTGTAAAAGGAAAAACGGCACCACAGTTTTTTTAAAGTGGAAGTTCAGTTGCTAAGAGTTTTATCGTTTCTATTTACTGTAATATGCTGTAAAAAGTACCGTAAATGTTTTGCTAAGCTGGCCGCTCAGTCGGCAGAAATTTACTTTAAAAAGCTATTGTCATTTTTTAATGTGCAATTGCAGTGGTTAGAGTGTCCACCCTGAGATCGGTAGGTCGTGAGTTCAAACCCCGGCCGAATCATACCAAAGACTATAAAAATGGGACCCATTACCTCCCTGCTTGGCACTCAGCATCAAGGGTTGGAATTGGGGGTTAAATCACCAAAAATTATTCCCTGGCGTGGCCACCCCTCACCTCCCAGGGGGTGATCAAGGGCGATGGGTCAAAGGCAGAGAATAATTTCGCCACACCTAGTGTGTGTGTGACAATCATGGGTACTTTAACTTTTAATATTTTAAGTTATTACAAAAAAGAAAATGTGATATTAGTTAATATCAAAGTTTAAAACATATGCAATTGCATGTATTTTTCTTCTGTCACAATGGAAAGAACGAATACATATAGTAAGAAAAGGTATTTTATTGACGCATGTTATTTCCAGGCTTCCGCGGGCCGTATAAAATGATGTGGCTGGCCAAATCTGTCCCCTGGGCTTTGAGTTTGACACCTGTGCTCAAAATTAAAGTCACAATCTTTAAAATTAGGAGTATTTTGAACCCTTTTGTCCTACTGTTTGTTTGTCTGCCGTGTCTCCCTCACTGCAAAAACTGAAATCTAAGTAAGATTGAATATCTCAAATAAGGGTGATATTTGCTTGTTTTCTGTCTGATAAGATAATTCTTCTCACTAAGCAGATTTTATGTTAGTGTTTTACTTGTTTTAAGGGTTTTGGTCCTAAATGATCTCAGTAAGATATTACAGCTTGTAACTGAGATTTTATGACCTATATTGAGTAAAACATGCTTGAAACTAGAATATCAACTGTTGCAAAGCTGTGTCATCAACACTCACAAGTATAAAACTGCTTTTTTAAAGTAATAATTTCTTACTTCAAGCATGAAAAAATCATGATGCCGAGCGCATATCATTATGTCAAGATAATGGCACTAGCATTTACTTAATTTAAGAATATTTTTCAACATATTGAGCAAAAAGGTCAAATTTTTTTTTCTACCAAGAAAACTGCACTTGTTATTAGTGAGAATATACTCATTTTGGTAAATTAATTAATTAATACATTAAGGTATTTTTGGGTTCATTGAGGTTAATAATAATAATAATACCTGGGATTTATATAGCGCTTTTCTAAGTACCCAAAGTCGCTTTACATGTAGAACCCATCATTCATTCACACCTGGTGGTGGTAAGCTACTTTCATAGCCACAGCTGCCCTGCCGGTAGACTGACTGAGGTTAGCTAATTATTATTAGGGTCAGCATGTACCCTGTATAATTAGGGTCCGCATGACCCTGTATAAATTTTACTTGTTTTGGAAAGTCTTGACAAGCCAAATTTTTTGTTCTATTGGCAGATAATTTTGCTTAGTTCAAATAAAATACCCCTAATTTTTGTATTTTTTTTCTTCTTGTTTTTGAACACTGACTTTTTGCAGTGCTGTCCTTTCTCTGCTTTGTTTTGCGGGGCTTTTCCTAGCAATACATGTTTAATGTTAATAATCGTGTAGATGCTCATTATTTGTGTTTTTTTTTTGTGTGTGTGTGTGTGTGGCAGGCATTCAGGAGAAGCTGGGTCATTTCCAGTACCTGAACATCAAGTCGGTGTGCGTCGCCCCCTTCTACCGCTCTCCCATGAAAGACTTTGGCTATGACGTGGAAGATTACCGTGCCATCGACCCTCTTTTTGGGACCATGCGGGACTTAGAGGACCTCTTGGCTGAAATGCACAAGTTAGGTAAATGTGCAGTTTTTAAAATAAATAATAGTGGCATCTTATTAGGGACCGATGTCCCTTTGGGACACAGTACCCTATTGTATTTCTAGCATTTTATTATTACACCGCCGCCTCTTTGAGCTGTAATTTGACCCCCTTAACATGCTTCAAAACTCACCAAATTGGATACACACATCAGGACTGGCAAAAATTGCGATCTAATCAAAAAACAAAACCCCAAAACTCAAAATTGCGCTCTAGCGCCCCCTAGGAAGAAAACACAGACAAAACTGCCTCTAACTCCCAGTAGGAATGTCGTAGAGACATGAAACAAAAACCTCTATGTAGGTTTCACTTAGACCTAGATTTCATACACTGACAACCCCCAGCAAAAATCAACAGGAAGTTTGCAATTCCCCCTTCAAAACAAAAGTTGAGTAAAAACAGTCACCTTTTTTCAAACATTATCTCCTCTGAGCGCGTTTGTCGTGTCGGCTTCAAATTAGCACAGGAGAGAGATTGAAGCCTTCTGATTAAAAGTTGATGAAAGAGTTTTAATTACTGCTGCGGTTTGGATTTTATGAGCTCTCAAAGTCGGCCCCGTCCATCGCTGCTTGCAGCTTTAATTTAAAAAAAAAATTGTTTTCCCCCCCGCCAGGTTTGAAGCTGATTATGGACTTCATCCCCAATCACACCAGCGACAAACACCGCTGGTTCAACCTGAGCCGCGCCAGAGATCCACACTATGAGGACTACTACGTCTGGGCTGACTGCAATGCCACCGGACCCAAGCCCAACAACTGGGTGGGTTCGTCGCCCTCTTCAAGAAACAAAGTTAAAGGCTAACTCCCCCCTTTGATTCCCTCTCTGTTCAGGTGAGCGAGTTTGGGAACTCGTCGTGGACATACGACGAAGTTCGAGGACAGTGTTACCTGCACCAGTTCCTCAAGGAACAACCCGACCTGAACTTGAGGAACCTTCATGTCCGCCAAGAAATGCTTGTAAGATAACAGCAGCACTTAATGTTCTTCTTCATGCTGACTCAGGAGCAGTGCCTGGAGGAAACGGGCCCTGAAGTTTGCCTGCAAGGAAACCTTTCTAGTACATCCATGCAGATTTTCAACACTTTTTAGCCTTCTATTTAGATTTTTATCAGTTTCCTTATTAAGCGCTAATTATATACATCATAAGGCCTTCAGTAACACATATTTAATGGCACGAAAAGGTGATTGTTTTGTTGTCCACATTGCAATACAACCCTGTTGACAATATTACACATTAACTTCAAGTTGGCGTGTTTTTAACTGCAGCTCAAAGTGCAAGTCAGCAGGTTTTTTTCTTGTGACTGACTTTGTAAAACGTAAGCTCTTTCTTTTCAGGATATCATGAGTTTCTGGCTGGAGAAGGGGGTGGACGGCTTCCGAATGGGTGCGGTCAAGCGCCTGCTGGAGGCCGCACACCTGAGGGATGAACCCCAGGTGGACCCACACCAGCCGCCTGTGAGTTTTGCCTCACTTTTGGTGAAGGGAGATGGCCGCTGAGTCTTATGACTCTTTCAGAAAAAGCATTATAACCTGGTGCAATTTAAGGCATAAACGCGGGACACATGATTAGGTGCAGCTGTGTCACATTCAGATAAGAATATTCTGGTTTGATTGATGACATGGCTAGAGAATTTAACGATGCAGGAGATCCGCGCTATTCGCGCACCCATATTTTTGACACTACATCCTATAATATGCCTTACACTGCAAAAAGTCAGTGTTCAAAACAAGAAAAAACAAACAAAAATTAGGGGTATTTTATTTGAACTAAGCAAAATTATCTGCCAATAGAACAAGAAAATTTGGCTTGTCAGGACTTTCCAAAACAAGTCAAATTAGCTAACCTCAATGAACCCAAAAATACCTTACAATAAGTATATTCTCACTAATAACAAGTGCACTCTTCTTAACAGAAAAAAAACCAGATCTTTTTCTCAATATGTTGAAACATATTCTTAAATTAAGCTCCTGTAGAACTTTGTAGTGTCTGGCCTGGTTCTGTAGGCTGTCAGTACTTTCAGTCCCTACACTGCAAAAAGTCAGTGTTCGAAAACAAGAAAAAAATACAAAAATTTGGGTATTTTATTTGAACTAAGCAAAATTATCTGCCAATAGAACAATAAATTTCAGCTTATCAAGACTTTCCAAACAAGTAAAATTAGCTAACCTCAATGAACCCAAAAATACCTTAAAATAAGTATATTCTCACTAATAACAAGTGCACTTTTCTTGGTAGAAACATTTTTTTTGACCTTTTTGCTCAATATGTTGAAAAATATTCTTAAATAAGTAAATGCTAGTGCCATTATCTTGACATAATGATATGCGCTTGG
Organism: Entelurus aequoreus; assembly: GCF_033978785.1. Lineage (NCBI taxonomy): Eukaryota > Metazoa > Chordata > Actinopteri > Syngnathiformes > Syngnathidae > Entelurus > Entelurus aequoreus. The sequence continues at coordinate 60,233,411 of NC_084739.1, forward strand.
CATCATGATTTTTTTTTCATGCTTGAAGTAAGAAATTATTACCTTAAAAAAGTAGTTTTATACTTGTGAGTGTTGATGACACAGCTTTGCGACAGTTGATATTTTAGTTTCAAGCATGTTTTAGTCAATATACACTACCGTTCAAAAGTTTGGGGTCACCCAAACAATTTTGTGGAATAGCCTTCATTTCTAAGAACAAGAATAGACTGTCGAGTTTCAGATGAAAGTTCTCTTTTTCTGGCCATTTTGAGCGTTTAATTGACCCCACAAATGTGATGCTCCAGAAACTCAATCTGCTCAAAGGACAATCAGTTTTGTAGCTTCTGTAATGAGCTAAACTGTTTTCAGATGTGTGAACATGATTGCACAAGGGTTTTCTAATCATCAATTAGCCTTCTGAGCCAATGAGCAAACACATTGTACCATTAGAACACTGGAGTGATAGTTGCTGGAAATGGGCCTCTATACACCTATATAGATATTGCACCAAAAACCAGACATTTGCAGCTAGAATAGTTATTTACCACATTAGCAATGTATAGAGTGTATTTCTTTAAAGTTAAGACTAGTTTAATGTTATCTTCATTGAAAAGTACAGTGCTTTTCCTTAAAAAATAAGGACATTTCAATGTGACCCCAAACTTTTGAACGGTAGTGTAGGTCATAAAATCTCAGCATAAAGCTGTAATATCTTACTGAGATCATTTAGGACCAAAACCCTTAAAACAAGTAAAACACTCTAACATCAAATCTGCTTAGTGAGAAGAATTATCTTATCAGACAGAAAATAAGCAAATATCACCCTTATTTGAGATATTTAATCTTACTTAGATTTCAGTTTTTGCAGTGTAAATACTCTAATCCCATCCCCTTTTTTTATATAGCACATTTAAAAAAAACAATAAAAGGTATCACAAAGTGCTGCAAAGTAGTTAAGACATATTTAAAAACAGGATAAAAGTAAAGATAGTAGATTCAGTGCTATGAAAAGCTTTAAAAACGTACTAAAAACATCAAGAATCGCGTGCCAATCAAGATATCAAGATTGTAAAAAGCCCAGCTTTTTGTAAAATCTTTGAAATAAAATCAGGCTTTGAAATGAATCTAAAATGTGATAAAATAGAAGGATCTAAGTTTGGTTTCTTTAGCAGAAGTTTAACACCAGCTTGCCTGAAATATTTTTTGAGACCGTTCCTGAAGCAAGACTGTTAATTATTGCCTGGACGTGGGGGGCCGATGACATCACGTCCTATTAATTGAACACATTTAAAATTGCAACACGTATAGGTAGTGTTGACTACTAATGAACGATACGATTTTACGACATATACTCATTGAACACACTTAAAATTGCAACATGTATAGGTAGTATTCACTACTAATAAATGATATGATTTAACGACATGCACTCATTGATCACACTTAAATAAATAAATAAATAAATAAATAGGTCATACTTGTATAGCGCTTTTCTACCTTCAAGGTACTCAAAGCGCTTTGACAGTATTTCCACATTCACCCATTCAATAATAATAATAATAATGGATTCGATTTATATCGCGCTTTTCTATTGTTAGATACTCAAAGCGCTCACAGAGAAGTGGGAACCCATCATTCATTCACACCTGGTGGTGGTAAGCTACATTTGTAGCCACAGCTGCCCTGGGGTAGACTGACGGAAGCGAGGCCCCTCCGACCACCACCTACCATTCATTCATCATTCATTTCACCGGTGTGAGCGGCACCGGGGGCAAAGGGTGAAGTGTCCTGCCCAAGGACACAACGGCAGCGATTTTTGGATGGTAAGAGGCGGGGAGCGAACCTGCAACCCTCAGGTTTCTGGCACGGTTGCTCTATCCACTACGCCACGCCGTCCCATTCACACACACATTCACACACACATTCACACACATTCACACACTGA